>NC_060067.1:58355000-58530000 GCF_922984935.1 Meles meles
TGTGTGCCAGGAAGTGTCCCAGGCCCTGGGGATCAGAGTTGAAAGAGGAAGAGAGGATCCTGATGTGCATGGACTCATATTCCAGCAAGGATTTCACACCATCAGGGAAGGAAGGACCCTCAGAGGACATCAGCCTGATTTTCCCACTTTACAGACCAGAAAACAGATGCAGTAAGAATAAGTGATTTGCCCAAAGGTCACAATTGCATGGGATGTTGGATTTAGTACTCAGGTCCTTATATAATTTCCAAGAGTCACTCCTTTCATAGCGTGGCCACTCATCAATCCCTCATTCCTAAGTTCACATGGAGAAGAAACTGCAGTATTTTTGATATATAGAAATATAATTGAGAATTAACAAATAGCATTATGCATGACCATAATACTCGATACTCATCCTTATGTCCAAAATATCACTTCTCATATTTTAAATCATAAGAAGTGTTTTAAAAATTGCAGAACATTTCAAACATACATGAATGTTATGCCTACTAATGCCCCAGGCATCCAGCAGCCAGCTGCAAGTTACCTAAGGGGAATATTGTTTCCTTGGTGCCCTATTCACTTAGGCTCCCTTCCCCCCTAACACTTGCATTTGGTAGCTTTTGAGACAAATTCCACACATCATATCATTTATTCTGTAGCTATTTCAGAAAATTTAGGAATTTTTATCATCTTGGATAAGAAATAACAGAGAGATTGACACCCTGTAGCTCCATCAGCCCTTGAGACTTCTTAACCAAAAACAAGAATATTTTAGATAAGTAAAAAATGTCTTAAAAGCACTTTACTCACAGGCTGCCATAGTGTGAACTAAAAGTTCTGAAATGTAATTTTATGGGGTTGTCAAGCTTTTTCATGGATATTTTCAGAGTGCAGTGGGAGTTCTCTGATGACCCATTACAGAAATTCCAAGAAGCCAGGCGAGTTCAGTAGGGAAGACCCCGCAGAGCTGGTCTTCCACGCCGCCACATGTCCAGGATGGGCCCTGCTAGTGCCAGGTGCTGCTGTGTTTGGCTTTCACTAACAAAACCTGTCAAACTGACCTGAGATTATTTAGAAAACACTGGAGAACCAGTGCTGTTTTCAAAGTGTCAGGTAATCCTGGAGTCTTGAAGGTGAAGGCTAAGGGGGTGATCTGAGTTGCCTTAGGAGCTGAAGAGTCCATTGGCACAGAATGGAGCTGGTCAGCCCCAGAGCAGGTGTCCACAAGGCTGGGCACTGCCCCTTCCATCCCCATTATGGTGCTGTTCATTGAGAGAGACGAGGGGAGTACTTGGGCAGTGACAACCGGGCTGATAGACCATGAGAGCAAAACCTCTATGTGTCTGCTTCACAACGCCTCTATGCCTCCAGGTTGTGCCAACTTTAATTTGTTCACTTGCCTGAGAAATATGGGGCATATGAGAGATGCTGTATCTTTGTGTGTGTGTGCACGTTCTTTTTATCAGACATTGAACGTTGTATCCATTGCAGGTGCATAGCATAGTGATTCAGTATATGTGTATATTGTAACATGGTCACACAGTCTAATTAATATCCAATACCATACATAGTTACAAATATTTTTTTTCTTGCGAGGAGAACTTTTAAGGTTTACTGCCTTGGCAAATTTTAAATGTACAGTGCAGTATTAACTATAGTCCCCATGCTGTACATGGCACCCCCAGGGCTTGCTTATTTTTTAACTGGAAGTTGTATGCATTGGCCCCATTCACCCATGTCATCCCCCCTCCCCAAACCCAACCTTTGAAACTACCAATCTACATTCTGTAGGATGTGTCTGGGGTTTGGTTTTGTTTTTAGTTTCCACATATAAGTGAGATCATACGACATTTGTCTTTCTCTGCCTGACTTATTTCACTTAGCATAACGCCTGTGCGTGGGTGGCAAATGGCAGGATTTTCTTCCCTTTTTATGGCTGAATAATATTCCATTGTATATACATACCATATTTTCTCTATCCATTCATCCATCCATGGACACTTAAGCTTGTTTCTGAGATGCCGCATCTTTGAATGATGAAAAATAAAAAAATAGTTACCATTTATCAAGTGCTTATTGTGTCAAGGCACTGTCCTAAGCACTTTATATGTATTTCTTGGTTATTCTTTACCATGAGCCCAGGAGGGAGCTTCCAGGACTTCCTCATGATGCACAAGGGGACTGAGATTAGGGGTAGATTGGCAGTGCTGGTGAGGGGCAAAGCAGACTCCAAAACCCAACTCCTCCCCAAACCAACAGCCTTCAGTCAGCCTTCTGGTTTATTCTACTATAAAGCTTTCACACCTCTCTGTCTGTCTTTGAGACTCTGCCAAAATGTATGCGATGATGGTTCACTCTCTTGCTATAGCAAATTCAGAATAAATAACATTTTCTTGTTCTCATCTGGTTTGTCTTCACTTATTTCCACAATATGGATGCCCACAATCCTTTGTTTCACTTCTCAGTTTGTCTGAAGTCCTAGAAGGGAAGAGAGGTACTAGTCATTGGGGCCCCAATAAATGTGGGGAGGCAACCCCTACTTTAGGGGGTTTTCAGTCTCTTTGGGGAATCTAGGGTTCTGTACATGAATAATACTTCATATAGACTCTGGTATGAGAATGCACCCCTTATAACATGCTCCTCTGAGGCAAGAACTCTGTCTCACTCACCTATGCTACCCACATGCAGCCAAGGGCCAGAATCTAGAAGTGCTTGCTAAATAGTGGTGGATTAATTATTTATTCTAGAATAAGAGCAAGAAAGTTAGTTTTCAATGCTGATCGGGTTCTGGAGGCAACCACTGACTAGTATGCTTCAACAGCCACATGAGTAGCTCCCCTACTTCCTTGTCTTTCCCCCAAACTCTTGCAACAGCCTCTGAGCTGCTCTCTGTGGTCTTGCCATCTTCTACTTCAAGTCTGAGCTCTCATGTGTTACTAAAGTGAACCCAAACAATGGGCACTTGATAAATGAATGTTTGCCATGTCAGTGAATAATATCACTTTCCTATTTAAATTCATTCCAATAGTTAAGTCCACTCTGTAATGTTTTTTGACCCAAAATATCCATTAGATAGAACTTTGCTACAGGACAAATGCAAGGGAAAATCACAGAAGGCACATATGGGAAGAGGTATTATTTGTTGGTATGTGGGGTGGCTTTTGTTGGAATGGTGAGATTCACCCTGCTCTTGGATTCTCAGAACACCTTGGAAACCAAAAACAACTGCTTTCCCTTCTAGATGGCTACAAAGGGCTACTCTTTCTCTAATGGTCTCTGGGAGGACCTGCCCTCCCAGGACATTAGTTACGGGGCCAGGGCAAGGGACCTATCTGAAGGGTTGCAGCTGGCAGCCCAGAGGAGGTCCTTTAAGGGGCTAATAATCAACATCATTTATGGGGACTCCTCATTTGAAGGCAACAAATAATAGCACCCATTTATTAAGCACCTACTACAGGCTAACCATAGTAAATCCTGACCACTGAGTGGAGTAGGTATTATTATCTGCTTATTACAGAAGTGGACAGTCAAGATACCAAATGAGAGAATTTGCAAAGGTCATAAAACTATTCAGTAATAGTTCTAGCATTCAAACTCAGATTTTTCTGACCCCCAGATCAAACCTTTAGTTTAATATGAGGACACTAATACTGCTTCTCTCCTATGATTGTTGTAAAGATTAATTGAAATAATCCACAGAAAATGAGTCCCACATGTGTAGAGCATAATAGGCACTTGGTAACTATGAGGTGAGTTAATATTGCTGGCATTATCTTTGCTGCTCTGACTATTGCAGCTTTGGCTCCTGTTTTCTGATGCGTTGTCTGTCCTGTGTTCTCTGTGCCCACCTGGTTTGCACCTGAAAACGACCCAGAGTCCTATGGTTGCAAGGAGGCCAGAGGTAATATGGCCATTTAGTGATGAAAAAAAATTTCAATGTTTTGAGAATGTCTGTGTGACATTATCTAGGCAGAAAAATGGTGATGCTGGTGATGATGATGATGATATTATTATTAATAACAATAATAATAATAGCTTACATTTATTGAAAACCCTTAAATTCACTTCTTTGTGGGCATTTCAGTTCTATTCCAAGTGTCTAGTGTTTCTAAATGTCTTGGATAACAGAAGACCCTTGTTCTCTGATTTGCTTCTTGCTGAAAACATTGGAGGCATTCTGGAAGGAGACCCATGAACGTGAGCCAGTCTCAGAGTTAAGAGTGACAATAGACCCAACAAAGGCAAAGATTTAGCAGCAGGTGGTACCACTTGCACACATATCCCCTGCCAGCCAAAACAACATTCTCACTGACTCCATCCCAGTGGGGAGAGAGCTGGAAATCCAACAGTGACTCATAGTGTGCTTGGGAAGAAAGCTGAGTATAGTGGTTTTGGCAAAAAAGGAAGAAAACAATGGAATGTTACCACAGTCTAAATTAGCAGGACTCTCCACATCTTCTCTCTTCCCACTGACATTTCTTTGTGGCAGCTGGCAGAATAAGACCACCGTCTTTGAAGGCCAAAGTCTTCGTTGCCCAGCCATGAGCCCTTGGGCAATTTGCATGAACTCTCTAAACCTTACTTTTCTCTTCCATAAATTAAAAATCTAGAACTGCTCAGACCAGGTATGATTGTTAAAATTAATGAAGTAATACTTCTCATTGACTGGCATTTGTGCTACTCAAGAAATGTTGGTTTATGTTGGTGGAAGGAGAAGCAATTCTAGGTCAGAGATATTCCTTTTTTTCGTTGTTGTTGGTTTTGTTTTGTTTTTTGTTTTTTCTTTTGTTTGTTTTAGCAGTATTTAAAATTTACCTTCTTGCTGGTACTAGGAAATGCTTGTCTTTGGTGCTTCTGGAGCTCCTTCTGGGCTCCAGATCAGTGTTTTTAGAATAATCTCATCAATGTGGTTTGAGTAACTCTCTGAAGGAATAACTTCGAAGCAATTTATTGGGACTTGAAGGATGATATCAGGTATCTGGTAAAATAGGTGTGAGGTGGGGTAGAGTAGGCTGTCTAGAAAGAGCTAACAGCTTGAGGAAAAGCATGGCACTGAAAGAGGATAAGATACCTTGAAAAAATAGGACAAAGCTGTTGAGGAGCAGAATAGTGTGAGAAGCATGATGAGAAATACAGGTAGAGGCTGAGGCAGAGGCTGATCACAGGAGTGGAAAGGCCATTGTGGATCCTGGACTTTATGTGAACAGCAATACGAAGCAAGGGGAGAGACAGGACCATACATACAGTTTAAAAAGATCTCTTGGACTGCCATGTCAAGAAGGATTGGAGGAAGGCAAGAATAAAGGACATGACAGATAACACCCTTGGGCAAAGACAGATAAGAAAACCAACCAAACACTGGTCATGTTTCTAATGGAACAAGTGACAGGTTTAGCTTTTTCATTTTTTTGTTTGACTGTGTGTGTGTGTGTGTGTGTGTGTGTGATTTCCTTCTAATATGTTTTCTTATTCACAGTTTACAAAGTTTTCATCAAAATACATGTATTCTTTTTTTAACCTCAAAATTTATTGTCTATGCTCTATATGCTCAGTATCATTGCCATACAGAATTATTAATATTTTATTTTAAATATATGCTCATTAAAGAAAAACTGCGCAGAAGAGGAAAAGGTGAAAAAATAAAAGTAACACAAATTATAGTTCTATCTCTCAGATAACCACTGTTACCATTCTGGTTTATTTTTTTCTGTTATTTTTTGTTCTGTATTTGTGTGCATGCATAGATAATCTGTTCAAAGATTTGTGATATTATCTATCACTGTTACTACTCTTTCTTTCTTTCTTTATTCCTTAGTAAAATATATCTGACACACAACATTGCGTAAATTTGAGGAGCAAAACATGTTGATTTGATACATACATGTATTGTAATATGATAGCCATTGTAGTACAATGTCATAGTAAGCTTTTTTAGAATCCATATATAAATGATATCATATGGTATTTGTCTTTCTCAGTTTGACATATCTCCCTTACCATAATGACTTTAAGGACCATCCATATTGTCTCAAATAGTAGTATTTCCTTCTGTCTCATGGATGAATAATACTAAATTGTATATACCACATCTTTATCCATCCAGTGGGTAATGGGCATATATTTGGTTTCCATATCTTGGCTACTGTGAATAATGTTGCAATAAACATGGGAGTACAGATATCTCTTTTATCTCCTGTTTTCTTTTCCTTTGGATATGTACCCAGAACTGGGGTTCCTGTATCATCTGCTTGCTTTTTCTTTAACTTAATATTATATAATAAGCATCTCTCTTCTGTTATACTTTGGAAAGGTTAATGGCCAAATAATATTCATCAAGTAGTTATACTATAATTTATTTAATCTTCTTCCCCCCTCCACAATGATTGGACAATTAAGCTATTTCCATTTTTTTCTATTATAAATAAGATTACATTGAAAACTTTTATGCATAAGCCTTTATCCCTATTTAGGATTATTTCCTTAGGATAGATTCCCAGAAATGGAATTACTGGGTCAAAAGATTTGGATGTTTTATGTCTCTCTTGATACACGCTGCCAAACTGCTTTCTAAAAGGTTGTGTGAATTTACACTGCCCTGTTCCTGTACGAAAACAAAATCCAGAGGAAAGTAAGCTCCCCAATAGTCAGGCCCCCTTAGTCCCTGGAACACAGAGCCACAGAATCTTCAATTTGGAATTAATGCTAAAAGTTGGCAAAGCCAACCTCTGCTGATGCTCGATCATGGCAACATGCTTTGTGGAGAGGACACTGAAGCTTGTTCCACAGTGGTATTAACAATAGTACCATCTCTGGATTGGGTATCCCCAAATTTTCTATATAGCCCCAGCCACGGGTTAAGCCCTGGTCATCTGAATTTCACAGAACTTAAGCCACGCTGGGTGCATAGTGGGTGCTCAGCTGACCCTGCCAGATGGGATACAGGTGATGAAACACACTGTCTGGGTTGAAGTAATCTCATTATCTCCCTGGATTGACAGCTCTGGCAAGACACCAGAGTTTTCCTCTGGTGTTGTCAGGTCTCAAGTGTATCAGAAGCTCTCAGTTCCCAGAAGATTCCTCTTCTATGGAGTCTTTGAAGTATGAGCCTTTCCTAAAAATCTTCCCAGGGGCCCTTGCTCAAAAATCAGTCATGTGGCCAAGGAGGTAGAATCTATTCCTATGTCTTCTGCACCCAAGGTGCCAGCCCTCCTGGCCCACCATACAGGACTCCACAATGACTTTGCCCTACCAGTGGTCTTTGCCTTGCTCATTGCTGGGCTTCTTTTGCTTTTCTATTGCCCTTCAGGCTGTCTAGAACCTACCACTCTTCCAGATCACCTGAAAGCTGGCTCTGCTAACCCCAGACCATTCATTCACGTCACTGAAATTTATTCCACTCCCTGCCAGCTACTGGCCTTTCGCTGAGGCATAGAGTTAGACAAGCCCTTTCTAGTTCTTATATACATCTCATTTTTGTGGAACTCTCTGATATTGCATGCATTTTTCTCTTTCAACCTGCGAGATCTTTCTCTCTGTTTCTTCATATGGTTCAAGCCCACACTTGTTAAAAAAAAAATCTTCATTAACATTCAGCTATGTGCCCAGGCATTGGTCAACACTGTTGAGCAGACTCAAAGAGGCCTCTGAATCTTCAGTGGGTTAGGGGGCTGAGCAGCTCTCAGGAGCTTCACTGAGTGCCATCCCGGGTTCCGCACTGTGCTGAAGGCTTCACACACATCCTCTCACTTCATCTTCTTACAACCAGAGAATGTAGTTACTATTATTACTATTTTCAACTTACACATGGAAAAACTGAGGCAGAAGAAGTATCTATCTTGCCTGACACCATGCAGGCTTGGACTCTTAACCACTATATTTTACTACCTCTTTTCTGCAAGTAATTATACACCAAGCAAAGCAAGTGCTACAAAGGAAAAAAAGGGAGTTGGTGACAGAGGTTAAAAAGGGGGAACTATTTTATTTCTGAGATCATGGAAGACCACTCTAAGAAAGGGACATTTAAGGAGATTCATGAAGATGGCTAAGCTAAAGGCAAAGACAGGAGAGGAGTCCCTCAGGAAAGAAGAGCCTGAAGGTCTACGGCAGGACAGGGCTTTGGGAATTCTAGCAAATGAAAGAATAGTGGGTTGGGACTGACATGGCAAGATGACCTTTAGCAGAGGCAGTCAGAGAAATAGACGAAGTCAAATCACTTCAGGGCTTGAAGGGTTTAGATTGGATCTTAAGAGTAATGGGAGGGCACCTGGGTGGTTCAGCCGGTTGAGGTTGAACATCCTACTCTTGATTTTGGCTCAGGTCATGATTCCAGGGTTGTGAGATTAAACCCTATATTAGCTCTGCACTCAGAAGAGAGTCTGCTTGCCCTCTCTCTCCCCCACTTTTGTTTTCTCTCTCAAATAATAAATAAAAACTAAAAAAAAAAAAAAAAAGAGTAATGGGAGCCACCAAGCAGGGGAAACCATCATCTTTGTTATTCTTAAAATGATGCTCTGGCTACTGTGTGGACAGTGGATTGGAGAGTGCTGGGGAAGGGAGATGAGTGATCAGTTGGGAGGCCGATGCAGCCAGTAGGGGAAGAGATGGTCATGGTGGGCACTGTGGTGGCAGGAGATATAGAGAAATGGAGAGATTTTAAACATGTTTTTGTTTAAGTCTTGATGGATTAGACAGAATGTCCTATGGGAATCTCTCTGACCTCATCAAACCCAGCACCCTCTCTCTGCCCCATAGCACCTTAGCCCATGATCACACTGGTGATGGTCGTCACTTTGTCTTGTCTGCTTTCTCCCTGCACTGGATGCTATCTACTGTTTATTGTTTTGTGTACTATTGCAATCCTACCACTAGAATAGTGCCTGCCACTTGGCAGGTGCTTGATCAATGACTTAAAAATGTGTGAAATTTGTCACTTACTGTGTGCCGGTCCCTGCACAAAGTCACTGTGCATTGTCTTGTGTGCTGCACTCAGCAACCCCAACTGAGGTGGTTAATAGTTCATGCTTATTTTACAGAAGAGGAAACAAAGACATAAAGGGCCAATCACCTTTGTTACAGTTACGTAACTATGAAGAGTTAGAACAATGTTTTGAACCCGGGTTTGTTGGTGGCAAAGACCATGTGCCAGAACACCCAGCTACCTTCCTGTCTGCACCATCCACCAGGCTTGCATATGAGGGAAGCAGAACTCTTGCCTGGATCACCACCAAATAAGAAATCCTGGCACAATATGGTAGGCAGCAAGTGGATGTGCATGGAACTCTATCCAGCTTAGACAGTGCATGCATACAATGGAGTATCGTTCAGCTCTGAAGAAGGAAGGAAGTACTGATACATGTCACAACATGGAAGAACCTTGAAGACATTATTCTGAGTGAAGGAAGCCAGACACAAATGGTCACATATTGTACGTGTCCATTTGTATGAAATATCCAGAATAGGTAAATCTATAGAGATGGAAAGTAGGGTGGTCATTGCCAAGGGTTGGAGGTGGGAGTGAGAAATGAGAGGTGACTGCTTAATGGTTATGGGGGCTTTCTTTTGGCATGAAGAAAATGTTTTGGAGCTTGATAGAGGTGGTGGTGGTACATTGTAATACACTAAATGTCACGGAATTGTTTACTTGAGGATGGTAAATTTTATATCATGTAAGTTTTACTTCCATAAACAGTAATGCATGGAAATGAAATGCACTAGCTCCAGCCTAGTGGTTAACTGAGGAGCAAGGAAAGGATCAAAATGGAGTCTCAGCTTAAGTGGTGATTTTAAATTTTTTTTAGTAGAGAAATAAACTTTAAAGAAAATTTCTTTATGAAACATCTGAAAAAAAAAAAAACCAAACTAGCATTATTTGAGTTATTGCTGGAAATTCTTCCATATAGCGAAGGGGAGCTAAGGCAAAACAGAGTGCCAGAGCTGAATGTGAAGGTAGAGTTGGACAAATTTCAGCCAAATTCTCTATTCACTAAACCCTCTGACTTAAATGTAAAAGAAGGGACTCCAAGGTCATGCAACTCAGACACTGTGTGTGTGTGTGTGTGACCACAATTCCCATCTTTGAATGAATGTAATGTCAATGTGAGTTCTAACTAACTGCAAATATCAGCTTCCCATTAACTGGTCTTTCTTCCCTCTTCAAATGGAGAAGTAGTTGTCTGAGAAGCCAGTGTACCTCAGGGAAGCCCAGGTCTTCCCAACTGAGGCTCAATCAAATGTCGTGGAAAGAGCTGGAGCCTCAACAGAGTAACTGCCCAGGTTTTCAGGGAAGTGGAGTTCAGGTACCAACACTTACTGAGAGGACGTTGCCTGGGCTGCAGCACTGTGCACATATGTCAGTACGCCTAACTTCCACACTTACCTTTTGTGTGGGTTGTGTTTGCTTCCTTGTAGTAGCAGAGGAAATGGAGGCTCAGGTGTGGAACATACCCAAGGTCACAGAGAGAGAAAGACAGAATTGGGAGTCCAACCCAATATGTCTGCTAGATCCTGTGTTTGCTGCAGTGCCCCCAGCATGAGAACAGAGCCTGCACAAAGAGGTGTCTGGATAGGCACTTGTTAAATAAATAAATAAATGGTAGAAAAACAAAATAGTTTTAACGGCCAAGTAGTTTGGTAAAGATTCACAGAATTCAAACCACCTAGGTGGTAGGCATGTCCATAATTGTGCAAATACAAAATGGTACAACTGCTAAGGAACGCAAAATGTATATTGAAAAATATATATGAAGATTTGAAAATTGTGCAATTCTTTGCCTCAGAATTTCTATTTTTATGATTTAATTTGAAGAAAATTTTAAAGAATGTAGACAATGCTATATGTACAATGATGTTGATCACAGCTTAACATACTCTTTTCTGGTTATTACAAATTATTTCTTTTACAGTTGTAGATTGGTTAAGTCAATGACACATCAACAAAAGGACTACTTTGCAGCCACTAGAATCTACATTCTATAAGAACAGTTAATGACAGAGGTAAATGTTTTTTATATATTTATTAAGGGGAAAATAGACTGTCAAATAGTGTCTCTAGTCTCTAGAATGTCTCTGGAACATTCATTTTGGCTTTAAGAAATAATAAATGTATCACAAAGATGAGAAGCCTTAATATCAAAATAATGTGGCTCTATTGCTGTGTGGACGTGTTATGGATGATTTATATTTTCGACTTTCATTTCCATTCTGGTTTCCAAATTTCCATGCGGGGCCATAAGCATATTCCTTTTGGTTTTAAAAAGTCAATAAATGCTACATTAAAACAAAACAAACTCACTCTACCCTCCCAATAGATAGTATCATGTGTAGATAGAAAGAAGGTCCTTTTTTCTCAAAGAAATAAAACATTGATAATATAAGAGATTATTTGTGGATATAAATCTCAGTGTATTTTCTCTTCCTCCCTCTTTTCTTTCCTTCTTTCTTTTCCTTTCTTCCTTCCCTTCCCTCCCTTCCTTTTTCTCTCTTTCTTTCTTTCTTTCTTTCTTTCTTTCTTTCTTTCTTTCTTTCTTTCTTTCTTTCTCCCTTCCTTTCTTCACTTCTTCAATATACAATTTTAGCTCCTTCTCTTCCTGGCGCCAAATTTAAACATTTAGTTAAAGTCTCAAATTCTCTTCTTCTACACTTTCTCATTGAGGAATTTGAGAGCAAAGAGTCTTGGATTTTAGACATCTGGGAATGGCCAAGATTTTGGATCAGTTTTGTGAAAAGATGTATTTGTTCAGTTGAGCAAGTGTGAAGCAAATGCTTTCAGCGTGTCTATTAATCTTAGTGGTCTGAGTGATGTAAGGGTACGTTCACTCATGTTTTATGATGTTTGGTTTCATAAAAATATGTTTGGTTTCAAGGCATTGGCCCCTGTTCTCTGTTGACTGGGAACAAATTTGGAGTATGGAAGGCATCTTGAATTTTTTCCCAAACCTAGTTTGTTTTTTAATCATCAACTGGAACTCTGTGATGGTTATGACTAACACATTCGTGAGTTCATGAAAACATTTACTTTAGCAGAAAAAAACCCAATAGAACAGCACTAGAACCAGAATGCCGTATACCATATTTTGCCAAAAGTCTCCTGCTTGTTGGTTTTAAGGATAGATTCAGATGGCTGTTATCAAGCTGAGAAGACATGGGGCCAGCTCCATTTAGGTCATGGATTGTAAAAGGTAAAAGAGGAAAAACAAAAGGATTTTCTAGGTGAGTTGAGGAAATGGGCCTGATTTATTAGTAGCTAGGTCACAGGCAGCATTCTCTTCACAAAACACCAGAGTTAAAGTTAATAATGTTCCCAATGGTGTCCTCAAGAGCCATGTTAGAACTTTTTATCTTTAATCAATCTTTGGAACTTTGAGATGGCATAGGGGAATGCTTATATTATAAGGTTCAGTGAAAAAGTCCCAATACAGAAGTGTGCACGTAGGATTTTGCAAGGAGAAAAATAAAAATAAAGAAAAAGCACTCTATGTTAAAAAAAGAGAAAAATATAATAAAATCTTTCTTGTTTTTTCACAATCATAGAACTGTTTGTTGCTGTCTACCTTTCTGAAATTTGTAATAATCATGCACTATTTTTATAATAAAAGATTCATTCATTCAACATGCTGTACCAATCACCAAGGTTAAAAGACTCAAAAATGACGTAGCCACTTATCTGCCACGAAGAAGATTACAGCACTCTTAGGGAAGGAGACAGAGAGATAAGAAGTGACCAGTTGCCACAAGGGAGGGATATGTGAGGTCACAGGGTGAATCAAAAAAGCAATGGTATTATATTTTCATGCAGAGTCAAAATATAGCAGCAATGTCTACAATAGCCAAACTATGGAAAGAACCTAGATGTCCATCAACAGATGAATGGATAAAAAAGATGTGGTATATATACACAATGGAATACTATGCAGCCATCAAAAGAAATGAAATGTTGCCACTTGCGACAACGTGGATGGAACTAGAGCGTATCATGCTTAGTGAAATAAGTCAATCGGAGAAAGACAACTATCATATGATCTCCCTGATATGAGGACATGGAGAAGCAACATGGGGGGTTAGGGGGGTAGGAGAAGAATAAATGAAACAAGATGGGATTGGGAGGGAGACAAACCATAAATGACTTTTAATCTCACAAAACAAACTGGGGGTTGCTGGGGGGAGGTGGGTTTGGGAGAAGGGGAGGGGGTTATGGACATTGGGGAGGGTATGTGCTATCATGAGTGCTGTGAAGTGTGTAAACCTGGCGATTCACAGACCTGTACCCCTGGGGATAAAAATACATTATATGTTTATTAAAAAAAATTTGGAAGGGGAGGCGAACCATAAGAGACTATGGACTCTGAAAAACAACCTGAGGGTTTTGAAGGGTCAGGGATGGGAGGTTGGGGGAACAGGTGGTGGGTAATAGGGAGGGCACGTTTTGCATGGAGCACTGGGTGTTGTGCAAAAACAATGAATACTGTTACGCTGAAAAAATAAATAAAATGGAAAAAAAATTAAAAAAAAACCAAAATTTAAAAATAATCAAGTGTGTATGACCATAATGAGAGTGTCCCGTGTGCACGAAAGAATATCATCTCCTCGAGTCCAGGTTGTCCTGTCTAGTTATGTGTGTTTCAGAGGGTGGGATCCTTACACTGAAAGGATCCATTTTGTAGGGGCTGAGGGAGATGCACACAGGTTTTGGGGTTAGGGGTTTGTAACGTGTCAGTTTGAGAAATGTCATGGGTTAGTTTCTTTGAATCCTTGTCTCCACCTACAGAGTAACTTCACTGATGCATCTCTTGAACTCTCCATATTCGTATGCAGTCACCTTGCTCCCTTGGATCGTGTGTTTCAGATGGGTAATCTTCCTCTTTAATTTCAGCCACTGAAGCATATCCCTCTTAGCAGGAAGTAGAGTGATAAAGAGCTCAACAAATTAGTTAGAAATCACTTTCCAGAAAGAGAACACAGGCTCTGGATTGGGTCTCATGGGGTTTTCTGAAGAGATACTGCATTAACTTGGATGTAGAGTTGTTTGTTTTGGCTGTTGAAAAGACTTTTTGGGGTGTTTGTTACTTTTAAACATCTCAGCCATGTTGTATGTGGTGGAGTTTGTTTACATTGGTTATCTCTCAGTCAAAGAAGTGTTATTTATTTGTTACACAAACAGATATTTAGTGTCCACTATGTGCGCGGCCTGTTCTCAGAGTTGGGATGATAGTGGTCAGCAAGGGACAAGATCCTTACCTTCAGGGAGAGATAGGTAACAAACATGTAGACAAACAAGTGGATAGGGAAATTGGTGATAAATGTTGTGCAGGGCGTGGTTGTGGAGGGGCTGTGTGCACACTGCTGGTGTGGTTCATTTTGATCACTTTTGTTAGCTGTTGCCTGGGCAGGATGGTCTACACCTGTGCTTTGGCGTCAGAGACACCTGGGTCCTAATCACAGGCCTGGTGCCCACCAGCGTTGCTAACTGTGTGACCGCAGGAGAGTTATATAACTCATCTGAGCGTCTCTCCTGTTTTGCAGACAAGGATGCTCCCTTTTAGGGTTGTTGTGATCACGAAATGGGTTAAGTGAGGGATGTGGACCATGTTAGCTGCTCAGAAGCAGAGGAGTGGCCATACCTTCTTTGAATGCTATCTCTATCTCTGTGCTGGTTCTGTCGGGATTGCTGGAACTCTAAGTCTGACAGCTTTTCTTTCTTGTGTCATCTCCAAGAAATAGCTCAGCAGGTACAATTGTGCCCATCCGTGTTGTCTTTCAGCTTTATTTACTTCCCAGGTATGGTAAACTGAGTACAGGCCACCCAGAGATGTCCATGTCCTAACTCTTAACACCTGTTACTGTGTAAACTTGCTTGACAAAGGGCCTTTGCAGACGTGATGAAGTTACAAGTCTTGAGAGAGGGAAATTATCCTGGGTTATCCAGGTCAGGCTCCTGATAAAAAAATCAAGGGTCCTTACTAGAGGGAGGCAAGAGGGTTGGTGTTGGAGAGGTAAAATAATGTGATGATGGAAGCAGAGGGAAACAGAATCAGAGAAGAGGTGCTATTTGATGGTTCTGAAGGTGGAGGAATGGCCATAAGGCAAGGAATGTAGGCAGCCTCTAGAAAATAAAAATTGTCTTCCCTAAAGCCACCAAGAGGAACGCAGTCCTATGAACCTGTTTTAGACTTCTCACTTCCCAAGCTGTAGATTAAGAGCCATGGTGATTTAAGCTACCAAGTTGTTGGTAATTTGTAGCAATAGGAAACAAATACAGGTGAAACCAGGGGACCCTGTCTGAGCCCCAGGCAACATGAGAGTAGGGGTTGATCAACATAATGACTTATAAAGCTAGCATGCCTGTGCTTGAAGCCCAGCTCCACCACCTACTAACTGTGATCCTGAGAAAATTCCAGTCTCTGGCCTCAGTGTGCCTTCCATAAAATGGGATGAAAGCTAACCTACATTTAGGATATATGTTAGAACATCGGCATGTGGCAAATGCTCGGGAAAGATAAGTTGTTATTAATATCACAAGTTCTTACTGAATTGAATTACTGTCTTTCTGGAATAATCGAAAAGGAATAAATTGTTGGCATCAAGGTGCTGGGAGAAGCTCACCAGAGAGTTGCTGAATAGTGTGGAAGGATTGTTTTAGTCAGTGTACATGCTCATTTCCAGGGAGGGCTTTTCTCAGAAGGAAGAAGGGCAGTTTCTTTCCCTCCCTGCTCACACGAGGACAATGGGACGTGAGCTGGGTGACCGACACTGATGCTTCTCAAAGATCTGGGTTGTCTCCTGCTTGTAATTCAAAATTAATGTTGAAGATGTAACAGCCAAATAAAATGTTGCCCTGTGAACTTTTTGCAGTCCTGTTTGTCTCTGGTAGATCACAGGCTGCTTATTTCTGCTATGCAAAAAGTTATTCCCCTGATAATTTAGAAAACCAAAGAAAGAGCGCATTCACATGAAACTGTTATTTTTCTAAGTTTATCTAGTAATTTCATATTTGAGAAAGAGGAGACTTGCCATTTCTGTGACCTTAGCCTAAGGAAATAGTTTTTTAATTCAGTGGAACTATCTACATACAAAAATGTTCATTGCAGCATTATTAAAAACAGCAAAAAAAATTGGAATACATGGGAATGGTAGATGATAGGGGGTCGTTAAAGGTACTGTGGTATAGTACTCGGTGGAATATTATGCAGCTCATTCAAAGTATGGTCATAATGACTTTGCTATAATAGGGAGAATATTTGCAATATATTGACAGAAAAATTGAGACAAAACAGTGTTTAGGGTGACTATATAATGCTTATGATGATTATAACTCACAAGTTAACAGCCTTGCAGAAAATATAACAAAATACCAATATCCATTGTGTTCACATCATGGAGTTGTGAATTTTTTTCTCCTCTCTATTTTCCAAATATTTTGTAATATAGTTATTTGCATATTTCAGTAAAAATTAGTTAAAAAAACATAGAATAAGCCAAAACTTCACAATAGTGTGGAAGAAGTCCAAGAAAATTATAAATGCACAGATTTACAAGTTAAGTGGAAATGCGTACAGAGTTCTGATTTCCTAGATTGGTGCTGATTTCAGGAACCCCAGGGTGAGAAATCTTGGCCGTTAGTACCTAGAAGGGCATGTGGAGACCATTCTAACACATAAGCTTTCTTCCTTTAAGACAGCTGATTTGGTTTCACAAAACAAAAAAGTTTTGCCCTCCAAAAATGATTCAGTTCTGATTGTGTCAGTCACCTCCATTCCAACTCAGGGGCTCTGGAGGAAAAAAAAAATCTTTTCTTTACAGAGGGCCTGCTATGTGTCAGGCTCTGTGCTGAGTCCTAAAGTTCATTGTCTCCTCACAGGTCTGTTAGTTTGGTCCTGTTATATGGATTTGACAGACCACATGCTCAGAAAAGTGAATGCTAAGTTGGTTGGGGCAGAGGCAGGTACAGAGCTGAGGCTTTTGGACTCCGCAGCTCATTGCTGCAGCTAGGACTCTAACTTACAAGGCTGCCCTGAGACCCTCCTGCTGATTCTGTATAATTTTCTGTTTGTCAGGGACCCAATAGTGTCTCCCTAGATTCATTGCTCCCTACCATGGCAGTACATGCGGAGTTAAGTCCAGTTCATTTTTATTTATTTATTTTTTGAAGATTTTATTTATTTTAGAGAGAGAGAGAGCGAGAGAGAGAGTGAGAGCGAGAGCACAGAAGGAAAAGCAGACTCCCTGCTGAGCTAGGAGTTTGGCATGGAGCTTGATCCCAGGACCCCGAGATCAGACCTGAGCTGAAGATAGATGCTTAACCAGCTGAACCACCCAGGCACCCCCAAGTGTACTTTAGTTTTAATAGGCAGTACATGGCAGTGTGTTTGAAAAATTCACTGTAACAAAAGTATATACAATGAAAATAATTCTTTCCAGATCCATCTCTCATTCCTCAGTTTGTTTTCCCTGAGAGAAAACCACTATAAATATGGAGAGCTTTTGTAAATACAGGTCTCAGGGACCCATTCTCAAGTTGTAATGATTTAGAATCTTTGAAGTTTACCCAGGAACCTGGACTTTTAAGAAGCCCCCAGCTAATGTGGATGCAGGGTCTGGGGCTGAGGACAATTGCTCCAGTGATATTGTTATAACCAATTCCATAAAAAATAGCAAATCCACCCTGTATACGTCAACAACATTTCAGTTCATACAGCCTCTCAGGAATATAGGTGTTTGATAAAAGGGGTTCAACTTCCCTTGGTTTTATACACATTGCTTTTTCAAGTTTTGGAGGCAGGCACATCCAAGGTCAAGATGCTGGCCAGTTCAGTTCCTGGTGACAACCCTCTTTGTGGCTCACAGATGAACATGTCTTGTCAAAACCGCACACGGTGTAGGGAGAGAGCCCCAGTCCCTCTTCCTCTTCTTATAATGACACTAATCCCACCATGAGGGCCCCATGCTTATGACCTCATTTAAACCTAATTACCTCCTAAAGTCCCCCTATAAATACCATCCCATTGTGGGTAAAGGCTTAACCAGATGAATTTTGGTGGGAACCAACATTCAGTCCATAACCCTGGGCTTCTAGTCCACTCTGCCATGTCCAGCTGAGAGCTCTTTTCAAGCTACTTTGATTATCAGGATTTAGTTTCTTCATCCATAAGGAAAGCAGACTGAATCAGCTCAAGAGGATCCAAAGTGCTCCCCGGGGGAAACTAGAACGCTCTTTGGGGCTGAGATAGAGGGAGGTGTTGAAGAATGTGTAGGGAGGTTTCAATCTCAGCCCTTCTCTCACCCCCAACTCATCATTCAACAAAAGCTGCTCCATCCTCTATCATCTATCTAATATCCATCACCTGTAATCTTTTAAAGAATAAACTCCAGACTGCTCAGATTTTGCCAGCCTTTCCACTAATATTCTTTGTCATTTCCAAGACCCAACCCAGGATATCATGTTGCATTTAATGTCTGATTTGATTTTACCTCTGATTAAGATTTTCCTCAAACTAATGGTTCCAGAATAGCAATGGAAAGAATGCTTGATATCCACTGGACTAACTGCTGGTTAGTTGTCTTCCACTTCTATGTTTGAGGCTGACATTATATATGTGCTGCCAAAGCAAGCACAGAGGCTGACATTATAAATGAAGATTAGCTGTGACGTTCGGAAACAAAGTCTTTGGAGTCAGGCCCAGTTGGTCTAACTTTTGCTCTCTGGAGGATATTGGACAATTCAGTGAGCCTCCCTAGACTTTAGGATTCTCATCTGTAAGATGGGAGAATATTACCTAATTTACATGTTTTGAAGATAAAGTGAATTTGGAACAAGGTACATCTATAAGAGGCATTCTGTCTATGGTGGCTGATCTCCAGGTTCATACGGTGTCACCGGCCTTCAAGTCAAAAGACACCTAGGCCTCCTCATGGCTATACCATTGGGGCTGCCATCCAGGTACTTGTCCCCCATGTCCTCCTGAACCTCAAACATTTTCATGTGTCTGCTATCTCACTCCAAGAAAAAACCCTCTGATATCTAATGTTTTGATCATACTGTCGAGAAGGGATTTAAAACATGATTCTTAATTCAGTTGTTCCAACGTGGAGAAAGATTACATAATTAATACATGTTAATCATAGAATAATTAGGTTATATGGATAAACAAAAGGAAGAAAATAGAAATCAGCTGTAATCATCAGACCACCCAGAAATAACCTTGTTATCATTTTAGGATCTACATCTGGAAAGATACATCTTTTCTTTCTCTCTTCTGTTTTAAATTGCACTATTCTATGCATTAGTTTTTTTTGGAATTCTATTGTCATTTACTCTATATTCACTCCTATTCCCATATAATAAAGTATAATTCGGAATGTAGTTTTTAAACTATACTATATGGATGTATTAAAATTGTCTTAACTCTCTATTGTTGGATGGTTTGGTGGTTTCAATTTTTGCTATTGCCAATAACATTGCAATATGCATCCCTCTAGCAAAATCTTCGTGCACCATTCTCCAGTTTGGAAATTGGAAGCTGGCAGTTGTCATACTGTGCCTTCACTCTTTTCCTCTTACATTCTTGGGGGGACTGTGTGCTCCTTTGAGGGCAGCAAGCACAGGTTGCTGTCTTCATCTTCATGTGACTGTCTGTGCATTTCTACTCTTGGGACCCATTCCCTGGAACTTGCTTCCCCATTGTTTATTCTGCTTGGATATTTGACATTTGGATTCTTAACTCTGGTCCATATCCTCATTCAACAGATATCTGTTGAGAACTTTTGATGTGCAAAACAGGGACCAGGAGCTGGGGAAATAGGGCAAATAAGACAAAAAGTGGTCTTGCCCCCGAGGAGGGGCCCTGCAAAGTGGTAGGTGGGCAGGGAGTAAGGGAGTACATACGAGGATGATTTCAAATAACGATAAACGATGGGAGTACTAGGAAGCAGGTAGGAAGATGAGGAGTCTCAGAGAGGGGCTCAGAGGAGTTTTCTCTGGGGAAGCCACCTTTGGGCAGAGATCTGGGAGGTGCAAAGATATGGCTTGCCGCTGGGACGGGGAGAGTGGACCCTTGCAGAGGAGTAGCCACTGCAAGGACGTTGCAGCAAGAACCCTCGAGCTGTTCACAGGGCAGCAGGAGAGACCCAGAACAAGGGCACAGGAGATGGGCCCCAAGGGGCTGGACAGGGGCTAGACCACACTGGGTCTCAGCCTGTGGGGAGGAGTTCAAATTTTATTTGAAGTTCAGTTTTCTTGAAGGCAGTGGGAGAAAAACAGGATCTGGTTTTCATTTTTAAAAGATCGTTCTGCTCACATTTTATCCTAAACCCAAATTATCCAGATGAGAAATGCTCAGCAGGGAGAGGGATAGGGGTTTTCTGAGTTGTAGTTTCCTGAGCCTTCCAGATTTCTTTTTGTGGCAGATACTGTTATTAAAATCGATATCCAGGCGTTGTGGGATCACTGTGTTGTAACAACTGCAACTAATATAAGATTACATGTCAGCCTTACTTCACTAATCATAATTTAAAAATCGATACCCATTACACCCCTGTGTTTGCTACCAGAATTCTGATTTTGTCGGGTGCCAACATATGCCTCCTTCTGGGCCTCCTTTGCAGTGGAAGTGGCCTTGGGAAGCATGTGACACCATTCCGCCCAGTCAGGTATAAGAAAACTTTGGAGAATTCTGGAAGGGACACGATTGGTGCAGCCCACCTCCTCCTCTGCCTTTAACTAGAACAGAGGTGATATCTCAAGCACAGAGCCATTCAATGACATGCTTGAGGACAAAGATAACATGTTAAGGACGGCAGGGTGGGAAGAGAGAAGCAGCTTGGGTCTCTGATGGCTTGAATGAGCAGCTGAACCATTAACACCAGCAACTCCCTTGACTTCTTGTTATGGGATGAAATAAAACCCTTATTTAGTTAGAGCTGCTGTTCCTGAGGTATTCTGTCAACTGTAGCCAACGCCTTCCTAACGGATACATTTATCACCTTGGAAAAGTGGAACTGACTCCAGTAGTAATTCCACAGCATGTTAATAAAAATCATTAAAATTCTGAATAACTTAGTGTGTATTAAAATTGAAATGATTGCTGAACCTAATTTGGGAAGCCTGTGTGTTGTGGTTTATGATTACCTTAATGTGCATTAGGGTTTACGATCTCAATGCTACGGATGTGTTATTAAATTGCTGCAGGATATAAAAACACTTTCTACAGTGCTGTGCAGATGTCCTTTACCTGAGAAGGGAACCATGCCAAAGGCTTTGGTGAAAAGATGATTGGGCTTTCTTGGTCTCTCAGATTGTTCGGTTCTCACTGAGGATCACACAGTGATCCAGGTCCAGCCAGGCTGGCCCTAACTCTGTCGTTTTAAAGTCCCAGGTGCCTAGCTGAGGTCAGAGAACACACTATTTAAGTGATGCTGGTCAGTGACTCCTGCAGATGCCTTTGAGTATGAGGCATTCCCTCTCCTATGGTGAAATTATTGAGGGCTGGTGGTCTTCCAGTCATAGTCCTTTGAAAATATAATTAAAAAAAATGTAATTTCAAAGCAACTTGAGAACCACCTACTCTGTTCTAGGCATATTATGAATGACTTTAAACAAACAATTTATAATCCTCATTTACCCTTCATCAGGATTTGCAGACCAGGCATGATTTTCCTGATGAAAATCAAGACCCAGAAAAGTTAAGTCATTTCCCCCAATTCATACAGCTCAGTAAGTAGACAAAAAGAGAACATGTCCTTGGATATTTACCTGGATCTAAAACCTGTGATCTTTCGGGATCCTTGGGCCCCATCTAGAGGGATGCTTGCAGCTTCCGTGAACCACACAGAGGTGTAAGCACAGAGGTTCGCTTTTCACCATTCGGAAAATACTTAGAGTGGATGGAATACCCCCAAATGACACGTTACCCCAAAACCTGCAAATGTGATCTTACTTGGCAAAAATGGTTTTTGTAGATATAATTAGGTTAAGTATTTTGAGGGGAGGAGATTTTCCTGGATTAGGGTGGAGACAAAATGGGAGTGATGTGTCTGTCAGCCAAGGAGCCCAGAGGTGGGGCAGCCACGGGAAACTAGGACAGCAGCATGAAATGGATTCTACCTCAGAGTCTCCAGGAGGAACCCAATCAAGCCAAAACCTTGATTTTGGGCTTCTGGCCTCCAGAACTGTGAGAGAATGAATTTTTGTTGTCCTAAGCACCAGGTTTGTGGGTATTTGTCATGGCAGCTCTAGAAAATGCACACGTCACTAGGGTAAGAGGGTGGGACAGGAGGAGACCAACACTCAGTGTCTGAAAGGAGAGACATAGGCTGCATGTGTTGCTTAGGACAGTAAGAAGGAGCTACAAAATCTAAGAATTTCAGAAAAAAGCAAAGAAAAAAGAGCAAAACAGGAACTTCTCCCTCTCAGAAGCCATTTTGCCAACATTGATGAATATCATCCTGAATTTCTCTCTAAGCATATATTTAGACAGAAGCTTTGGTAGATACAGCTTTATAAAAATAGGTTCATACGATGCCTGCTATTTTTATAAACACGATTAAACCCAAGACTACTTATATTTACCAGAAGAAAAATAAAGTAGAATCAAACTTTCTTTTGAAAGTTTGAGCTGCACATATGTATTTGTTCATAATAAGAGATATTAACTCCTAAAAGATATTTCTCAGGTGAAGAGACAATTATGAAAAAAAATATTAAGAGTTTGGCATGATTTCACTTTTTAAAAACTGGATGTTTCAACTCTACATGATAGGTATTTACTTTCTGCTGTGAACGGGAGATTTTATGCATTTTCTTTTCCTTTCCAGTCTCAGCCTCCCGATTTTTGTTAGTTACAGTATTACTTTTAGATTTTCTGGAATTATAACATTTAAATTATGTTCTGTCAACTCATTCCCACTGTTGCTCAGCTTTGGTTCTGTGTTTAAATGAATCTGGGGCTTATGCTTGTCCTTCTATGGTGTTGGGTGCTTCATTTTGATTCATGCCTTAGAATGCTGGATTTCACCATTAAGTATTTTTCAGAAAGCGCTTTGCTGCTGTAGACCTTGAATTCTTGCATATTTAAGAACATTGGTTTCTTGTAATAGTGGTAACATTTGGGTGAGTAGAAAACTCTTGGGCTCCCTTTTGCATGTTGAGCTTTGGTAGTGGCTCCCTTTTTCATGTTGAGCTTTGGTAGTGGTGGTTGGAAGAATCATGAGATTCTCGTTCTCTAACAATTCTTTGAATTTCAGTATCTTCACAGTACATGTCCTGATGCTTCTAATTTTGCTGACTTTTCCTGGGATACATTGCGTCCTTTAAATCTTGAGATACTTAGGTGGATGGGCTAAATGGGTGATGGGTATTAAGGAGGACACTTGTTGTGATGAGCACCAGGTTTTGTAAGTGATGAACCACTAAATTCTACTCCTGAAACCAATATTACACTGTATGTTAACTGACCAGAATTTGAATAAAAATTTGAAAAAAAATGAAAAAAAAAAAAAACCCTTAGAGGTTTTCTTTACCTCAAAAAACTTTTTTTGAATTTCTTTAAGTTTTTTTCCCTGTTCCCTTGTGTTTTCTGTTCAAAATACCAGTTTGAGGACGTCAGGCTGCCTCTTTCTTCAATTTGAATTGTCTTGTTTACAATCATTTTGATCCCACTGTTCCTTTCTTTTTCATTTCCTGTGATTTCTTAAGCGTGGCCTGCGTTTTCCATGGTATTTATCTATATTCGTTTTCTTCTAAGTTGACTTTCATCTCTCTAATTGCTTTATTTTTAGTTTCATTTTTTTCCTGAGCACTGCCAGTTCACTTTGCAACCAGTTTTCTTCTTATTTCTTTTTGGAGCACTTCTATTCCCTCTCTGAACTTTTTTTTCCTCCGAAAAACTATGCTGTCAATGACTTAATACTGCAGAGAACTAATGTCTTTGTTCTCTGGAATAGATCATTTAAGCTGTATTTTTTAAAAATCTGTCTTCAGCATTTACTTTTTCTCCTTGTTTTTCCCCCTCTTACAATACTTATACTGGGGTCCTTGCCACCTGGCTTCTTTCTGGGTATTACTCAAATATGAATAGGTGCATTCAACTGTTGATCAACACTACTGCAGCGGGGACATGGGGAGGGGTGTGGTTATCCATATTAGTTTGTGGTCTCTGCCCTTCTATTCAACCTGCCCTGGTGAAATGTCTCTCAGACTTTGGTCTCCAGGGGGTCAGTGATAATTAGGAAACACGTAAAGTTGTGACTCCAGAGTTGTCCCTCCCAGTCCAGTTCATCCTTTTTCATACCAAGTTGTAGTCCTTAAATTCTTGCATGTTTAAGAACATCGGTTTCTTGTTGTAGTGGTACCATATGGCTGAGTAGAAAATTCTTGTGCCCCCTCTTTGTCCCTTAGAACTTGGTTGCTGTTTTCATGTTGAGTGTTGGTAGTGGTGGTTGAGAGGAATCATGAGATTCTTGTTCTCTACATGACACAGACAGGACACGTTCCTTTGAACTTCAGTATCTTCACAGTACCAGCCCTGTGGATCTCCCAACTGGAGACTCCCAACCAGAGACTCCTAAACAACAAACATAATGCATCTTCCTGACTCCCCCTTATTTATGTGCCTCTCCCTTCCCCCTGGTTATCAGCAGTGTGGAGGTAGATTTTTGTAAGGATATTCTGACTTATCCTATGTGAGGTACACAAGACAGATGCCCAGCAGTATTTCCGGTCCTAGCCTATTTTGAGACATGCCGTTCATTCTCCCCTCAAAGCTAGGCATGGTCAGATGAATTGCTTGCACAGCAAAATGTAAGTAGAAGTAACATGAACCTCCTACCCTCTTTCTTCCCTTTCCATGTTGAACTATGAAGTCTCATGCCATGATAGTGGTCTAGGAAGATGGTAAAGTTGGCTAGGTCTCTGAGCACCCACGCTTTGACCCCATGTTGAGCACGTGGCAATAACCATATTGTAGCATCAATAGTATGTAGCAATAAAAACAATAGAGAATACAGAAGTCTTTGCTGTTTTAAGCTATTGGAATTTGGGATTTGTTTTTTCTCCCGTATAGTCTTTGACCAACACAGGGCAAGAAAAGCCAACAATTTCTGTATCAAATATTAGGGAGCCTGGACATTGAGGTGATGAGAAGGGCTGGCTGGAAGTTATGCCATCAGAGCAAATTGCTCGCCACCCATTCAGGACACTGGCTAGCTTCATTGGCTTCCTTGTACATTGGAGGGAAAATTTTGTAGACTCTGCAAAGTTAAGGCCTCTTGTTGAAGAGGTTTCAGATTTCTTGGGTTCACCAGGAAATGAAGCAATGGACCTAAACTTTTTTGTTGTTTTTTTTTCTCTTTACTTCCTTTCCTACATCTTTTTTTGCCTAAAGGAATTGCTGTTGACAGCCTCAATTACTACCTCTGGACAAACTCAGTTGATTTCTGATCTGTTACAGTGACCATGTATCCCCCTTAAAGAGCCAAGGGAGCTGCTGCCTTCAGGTCTTTTGGCGACTTATAGTCTGTAATGGTTTCTCTTTTTCTTTTCTTTAATCAAGTTATTTGTTCTCTCTGTAATTAAAAAATGTGCATACAATCCTAGATGTTTCCTAAAAATAAAACCTTCCGTTTTTGAATTACCACCACGCCAAGAGACAACTGAAGATGTGTTAGGTCCGGTCTGGTCTGTAGTTTGCGTATTAGCTCCATAGTGACATCTCTTCCTCAGAACCAGACCATCCAGGCTTACATACTTGCCTGGCCATTCTTTAATGGCATGGCCTCAGAGAAGTTCCATAAATTTTCTGATCTTATTTTCTTATCTGTAAAAATGCTATAATAGCAGTGGACTTTTTAATCCCACAAGAATACTGGGAAAAGCTGATGAGCTAATATGTGGGAAAGCCCCTGGAGCAGTGCCTGGCCCCAAGGGGACACTCAGTACATATTACTTGAAAGCACTTTGCCAATTTTGCAAGTGGCCCATCAGTGCATTTATTCATGTACTTAACACATGTATAATTACGTACCATTGTGCAAGACATAAATAAGGAGATAATGGTGAAATTAAGGGAACAATGGAAATCAGATGTTGTGCATATTCTGAGATTACAAGAGCTAGCATCTGAGTGCTTACTATGTTCTCAGGCACTGGGATACATCTGTATGTAGGCTACCTCAATCTGTAGACTCAGCTCTACATATATCACGTCGCTACCCCTACTCTGGAGATAAGAAAACCGAGGCACAGAGGTATGAAGGAATTGGCCCAGGTGACCAAACAGCAGAGTTGGAGTGGACAATGAGGGCAGCATGATCTCAGCTGCACTTGTTTGACTGATTATCATCATCATCATCTCCATCACTGTAGAGATACCCCACTGGCACTGGAAGTAGACAGCTTCCTCAGGATGGAGTCATGGAAGGCCTTAGGAGAAAAGGGTGACTAAGCTCAGCCCTGAGGTTTGAGTAGAGGGTGCCCCCTTGGAGACCTGAGCCTGGGCCTCTATGGAGAGACCAGTACTGGATGGTAAGCACAGATCCAATATGACTGGCTTTGCTGTTAGATTTTGGGAGAGAGATTAGAGCTGGAGTTCATTGGAACTCTGGGTAAGCCCAGGTGTTTTTAAAATCTTCAACTGGGTGTGGAAGAATTAAATAGCTATCCTCTCTAGGGTCTATAAGCTCTTTTCTTACATGGGGTCATACCTCATTCCCATTTACATTACTGCAACCAAATATAGTATCTAACCCATGACTAGCCCTCAGGAAATTGTTGGCTGAGTGAGTGAATCAATGAATGAATAACTAGATTAATGACAGTAGTCAAAGTGGAGAAAAGAGCAATCAAGACCAGATTTGTTGAAGAGCTCATGTGTTGGTTGAGGTTGTGCTGTGCTTGGGAGTGGGAGGTGGGGGTGGTATGACTACCCCACATAGTGGCACCTTCCAAAGTGGTTTGGATGATTTGGGGATTCTTGGAAATAGAACTTGGGAGTTACCAGCATCAAGTAGAGGATTTCCCTGGCTGTGGGTGAGGCTGCCTTGTTGAGCTATTAGGTGTCCTATGACTAATTTAGCATCTAGAGTGAAGCTGATTCCAAAGAATGTTGTTTGTTTTCATTTCTCAGAAAGCATGTTTCTAAGAGAAGCCTTAAAGGTTCTTGGAAGCGTTCACAGCCTAGAAGGTGTTGGGATCTTGTGCTGCAGACTGTGAGCCCCTTGAAAATAAGAGCCAGGACAAACTACTGTCTTTAAGTCCAGTGTGATTCAGAGAGTGAGCTTAACTGGTGTCTTTTGTCCCTTTCATGATACTCAGTGGCCAGAAGCAGACTGTTGTCTAAGGATGGATGGTCACAAAGGGACTTTTGGAGAAAGAGATGTCTGAGTTCAGCCCAGGACTTTGGTTAGGGGGTTCTCAATCAGTTGGAGGCATCCTGAGCAAGGGCCCAGATTGTTGCAGAGCTGGGGTCCCGGTAACTACAAATAGTTCAGTATGGAAGCACAGGGTCTGTGAGGGCTCTCCATGGATCAGAAACTGATGTTGCCCTGCTCTGTGGCCTTCTGCCTACCCCAGAGCCCACCTGTATCTGCAGGGGAAAGTTCCCATTCACAATGACAGCTGTCTCCTGAGTTTCCTGTGGCCCTGTGCCTCCCTGCCTGGGGGATTTCTCTGGAGCTATAGGAGCCTGTAGGTTGCCAGGTAGTTCTGAAGATGGGGAGACCCAGGGGTGATCCTTAACCTGTGAGAGACATGGGTTGGTGGACAAATACCTCAGCCTCCCTATCTTTGATGAGACCACCCTGAAGTGTAAAACACATGACTCCCCAGGGTCCCCAGAGAGATAGAGCCTCGACTGCCCACAGTGTTGATCGATTCGATCGATTCGATAACACTCCTCCTTTTTTGCTTTACCATCTCTTTGCTTTATGCATACTTCCTGCTTTGTGCACAAAACCAGTCTACTCCCAAGTCTTTCTCTCAAGGTCCACTTTCGGGGAAACTGAAGTATGATCGCCTGTGTCATGCACATGGTTGGTGCTTAATAAATACTGATCAATTCTGCCCTGGATCAGGATGAACACCAGAAGCTTGCAGAAACGTTAATGGGCACAGGTGCTGATTCACTTGACTTCCTGATGGGACCTCTCCTGCTCTGTGACAGGCTATTTATGGTCCTCTGGACCAGTCCCTGTCTGCTCCCTGGCCCTCCCATTTGGAGGCGCCGCTCCCCTCCCATCCACAGCCAGCCCCTCTCTGGTCTTTAGTCAAACCTCACTGAGGCTGGCTCAGGCTACCTTGGTGGGGATCTGGACCATAAGGTCCAGGATGCAGGACAAGTGGCTGAGTCTTCACATCTGGGCACCCTCCAGCTGCATTTCTTGGCAATTCCTCTGCCTAGCCAGGCTTGGAATGACATCTGCCCTCGAATCATCGTGAAAGTCTCAGTGATGCTAAATTTCTTGCTTGGCAGCTCTGCTTGGAAGTCACACCCTGACCAGGGGACATTGTTGCTGATAGCTGCCATTGCTTCTTCCTCCCCCCACTCACCTGAATCAATCTCTTTAAAGATCAACATCTACCCTGGTTTAAGCCCAAATTTGTGAGGAATGGCGCTTTGAATCTGGAATCATATGAACTGAGGATTAAACCCCACTTCTGTCATTTACTGGCTGGCTGACTTTGGACAAGACACTGAGCCTCTCTGAGCCTTGGTTTTCTCATCTATATAAAGGTGATAGTAATACCTGTTTCAAAGCGTTGTTAGAAGTAATATACTGAGAGTGCTCTGTATTTGCTTAGCACATAGAAGGTTCTATGAATTTATGCTGTTTTTTCTATGTCATGTAATTAATTATTCTCCCTGCTCTGGATTCCTGGGTCTTGGCCCTGCCTCCCTGTTCATATTCCCCCTCAGTCCACAGCTGGTTATGCCTCCTGGCAACAGAGAATGTCTGAGTTATGACCCAGGACACTGGTCTCTTTTAAGTGGGTCATTGCTGTAACTGTGTTTTCTTAGATTCTGAATTTTTTGACATTAATTCATAACAGAGCCAATTAAATTCACCAGTTATCTTATATTTTGTATTCTTGATGCTCTGGCAGTTATGACCTCCTCACTGTCAGGGGAGAAACTGCTCTTCCTAGGGCTAGCCAATTTTTGGAGATGGCAAAGGCTCACCTGGGAGCATAATTTTTTTTTTTTTGAAGATTTTGTTAATTTATTTGAGAAAGGGAGAGAGATAGTGAGAAAGAGCATGAGCTGCAGGGAGGGGTAAAAGGAGAGGGAGAAACAGCCTTCACTCTGAGCAGGGCTGGATCCCAGGACCCTGGGAACATGAACTGAGCTGAAGGCAGACACTTAACCACTAAATCTAACACACTGAGCCACCCAGGCACCCCGGGGAACATGACTTTTATAGGCAAAGTCTAATCCAGAGTCCAGACCGACTCTGCTCCTTCAACAAATCCTTTATCAAACTCTTCAAGTCTGTATTCCTCCTGCCCTAAATCACCTCAGGGCCAGCTACCTGACAACTGGGGACAGTCCCTATGTCCCAAAGACTGCTGGAATTATTCAAACGAGCCAATCTTGTGTACCCTGACCTGCCTCATCTTTCTTGTAAAACACAACGATTTTGTACCTTAGAGTTTTCTCCCTCTCCCTCTGTCTTATAACCAAAGCAGGAGCTTCCCCACGTGGCCCTGAGTGTCACGGTATGCCCCTCCTGTCAAGAAATGTAAGTCATAAAGATCTTTCAAGGCTCAGCCTCTTCGTGTTATCAGCCAGTCACTTCCCTAAGTTAAAATCCCACAGGTCCCTTTTGAGATCATTTTGCTCAAATCCTTTTGGGAAACAAATGAAGTGCTCAAATTCTTATCAGTGATTTGAATCCCCTTGGGTACAGATTTCTTCCTAAGACACTTTTAGTTCCTTGGGTAAGAAAGTGCCAGAACCACATCTTATGGTTCATGACCTGTAAGTTTCCTCATGATCTCATCTGTAAAACCTGAAATGTGAAGAGTAGATGCCAATTCTGTTTGGATCCACACATAGTTTGTAGTTTTGAAAATTATAAAACAAATATATTTCTTGCAAAAAAATTAATATGATATGGAAGGATATACAGTTAAATGCGAGAGTTCCTCTCCATAAATCTCCTTTGAATCCTGACCCTCAAAGTCTCCTACTAACCATGTTGTATGCACATCCTTCCACACCTTTTTTACTCTGCACAGACATGTACACATATCGAGACACATTTCTTTAAAAAATGAGATCCAAACAGATCTCTTTTCCACAACATGTTTCTTCACTCAACGATCTCTGGTGAAGGTCCGTCTCCGCCCAGAGTTCTGTGGTATGAGCAGACTATGACTTATGTAGGCCTCCTTCTCTTGATGTATATTTGGGCTGTCTTTCATGTGGTGTCAGTTCAACCGCCATTTCTGGAGAGCTCCCTGTTCAGCTACAGTGTCTGGCGAGGCCCTCCACATCTGTCCTTGGGTTTCCCTCTGACCTCAGCTCCTGTTATTACCTCTTGTCTCCCTCTGCCTCAGCCACACTGTCTTATCACACTCTTCCTCAAATATTCCAAACATGTTCTGATGCCAGGGCCTTTGCTGGGGACTTTCTCTCTGCCTGGAATACTTATATTTTAGGCTCTCAGAGGCTCGTGCCCTTACCTGCTTCAGGGTTCTGCTCAAACATCACACATCTGAGCCCCTCCTGCCCCCAGTATGAAATAGAACTCCCCCTGGTTTGGCCCTGTGCCCCATCCCTGCTCTATTTTTTCCCTGAGTGCTGTGCCATCCTCTGAGGTAAGGAGGGGTTACCGTTTCATTGTTTGGAAGGTCCAGGTGTGTGCCAAGTTTCTGTCTTGTTCACTCTGTTCCCCTTATTTAGGACAGACCCTGGCACATGGCTTTTAGCAAGTACGTGTTCACTGAAAACAGCCTTGCTTGTTGCTGGTGCTCTCACACCATCTAGTTGTCACAAACACCCTATGGAATAGGTAGGTTTGCCTCATTTTAAATGTTGAGGAAATGGGTTCAGAGAGGTGGCCCCTCGTGTCCCAGGTCACACAGCAGGGAAGTTACGTCGAGTGGTTTTCAGACCTGGAATCCCAGGCACCCTGCTACGTGTTCAGGGTCAGGATCTTTAGGTGTCAGGACTGGGAGTTTGCTTCTTCGCTCCCAGGGGATTCTGAGAAAGGCCAGGGCTGGGAATCCTGTGTGTTTTAGCTTGCCTGGAAGGTCTGCTCCCGGCCTCTCTCACAGCTCTAGCAGCCCAGGGACCATGGATTCTGATCCCAGGGCAGGGTCCCGCAGAATGTGTGTGTGAGGGATGAGTGTTGGAGGTTCCTGGTCTTCAGTTAGGGAACTGAGGCTTCCAGACAAGCTCGCCATCTGTTTTTGGGCTTTTATTGCAATTGCTATGATTACTTCCTTGTTGGGGTGGGCGGGGTTGGGGTGGGGGGCACCCCCCAGGTTTTGGCAGGCAGCTACTTTCCTGGTTATTCTCACTCCTACCTTTTCATTTTATTCGAATCCCTCTAGAAAAACCTGTTGGTGCTCTTTTTATATGGTAAGTACTGCTGTTTACTGTTAGATGCTGGCGTAAGGAAATAGGTTCAGGGAGAGCCAAGCAGGACTCCCAGGATTTCCTGGCTCTAAATCCTCCTTCCTTATACCCTCCTTATACCCTCTGCCTTCTAGCAGTGCTCCACACTGCACTCCGGAGGAGGGCTGCAAGGGGGCGTTCCTGGAGAGACTATGGAGGGATGGAAGGATGTGGATGTCCCGCAGGCTATGCAGGGTAGCAGGGAGGGCCAAGATCCCAAGGCTGGGGCTGCTTTTCCTGACAGATGCCAGCGTGGTGCTAAAGGAGCAGAGGGCTCCGGGTGAGGCCCAGTTCACAAATGGCTTTGCCACTCTCTCCTACATGTCCTTGGGTCTGCGACAGTGGCTGTATCCACTTTGGGACGGTGATGAGAAGTGAATGAGGGATGTCAGGTGAGCGCTTCTACATAGAAACCCATGATCAACCATGAGGTGAATGGCTGTGTTATCTGGGCTTCCTGGGAGGAAGATGGAGTTGAGTTTCTTGATGTCTGGAGGAACAGAGAGTTTGGGAATTTCCAGAGAAGAGCCATTAAATTTAGCTTGGTGTCTCTGGCACATTCCTCAAATTTTCACTTCCTTTTGCACTGGCCAAAATTTTCTCTACAAAACCATTTAAATTAGTATCATTCAATCCAAGGTTAAAGGAATAGTCTAGAATCTCTGGTTAACTGTTGTTAACGTAAATCTAGGTTCAGGATCTGGATACTCATGAATGCTTTGCTGTCCCTCCTTCCTTCCCTCTCCTTCTCTCCCTCCCTGCCTGCTTGTATTTACAAAGTCCTTGCTGCAACAGAAAGAGCATGACATTCAGTCAGTCAGACCTGGGTTAACATCTTATCTTATCTACTTAATTCTTTCATGTGTTAGTGTTTTAATGTAGAAAAATGAGGTTAAAAATATCTATCAATGGGTTTTGAGGAACGACAATAATAGTTAATATCCATAGAACTATATGTCTACACTTTACCTATATTAACACATTTAATCCTCGCAATTATCCTATGAAGCTGGTACTTGTATTGTGATGTTTTACAAATGACAAAGCACATGGTGAGAAGTTAAAATAACTTTCCCAAAGTCACGCAATTAGTAGGGAACAAATCTATAACTCTCACTACTATTTTTATTTTAAAAGATTTTTTTTTTTTATTTGAGGGAAGGTGGGGGTACAGAGAAAAAGGGAGAAGCAGACTCCACACTGAATATGGAGCCTGCAGTGGGTCTTGATCCCAGGACGCTGAGATTATGACCTGAACTGAAACCAAGGGTCTGATGTTCAACCAACTAAACCAACCAGGAACCCCTCACTACATTATTTTAATTCATCCTTGTACATGGAATTCTGAACACAAACTTATTAAGACTAACTATGTTACCTATGTTAACTATGCTAACAAACCAGAACAAATCTCTTACCTGTGAGTAACTTCACCCAATAGTGGTACTTCTTCCTCCTTGTTCTCTGTCTTCCTGCTTCTCCTTTCCAGCACAAACCCAGCCTCACCCTGTTGGGTAAGCTATCATCTTATCTTCTAAAGTATATAATGTTTATTGTTTATGAGATATATTAGCATATATCTCATTTGACTTTTAAGAATGGTTGCAGTTGTGAGACAGAGTTAAGTGTTTTTATTAGCTGCCCTTAGAGAGCAGGAAACAGCCTCGTGGTTAGGGCAGGAAGCCTGATGGAATTCTCAGTTCTCTTCTGGCTTGCACAGGTTTCTGGATCTTGAGTTGCAATGTTCCCGTAGAAGGCCTTGACTCTTGTTGTTTAGCAAACATCCATTCCCTCTGCTGGAATAGCTCCTTGATTTTCCCTTGGAAACCTTTTCTTCTCTCCTCCTTTCAGAACTTGTGGTTCCGGTGAGGTCTGCCCATGCTCCAGCCTCTCCAGAGTTTTATATTACTCTGGTCACAATTATTCATTCAAGAGAGAGCTAGTGACTGAAATGAGTTCAGAGAAACTCAGTGGTGGGACTTTTCTGCTGGGATTGCTGAGCTACAAAGATGTAGTCCTGTAGCTGTTGGTGACCCTACCTGCCATTGTAAAGAGAGACCTGACCAGCAGTGAAGTTAACTCAAGGAAAAGCAGAATCAAAAGATGTGGAAAGACAGAGTTCAGGCCATATCCTTAGAGTACTGGATTCAATAGAATCTGAAGCCAGAAGATCTGAGATTTTAGTTCTCTGTATTAAGAAATCCCCTCCTCATTTCTTACTTTGAAGCATCTTGAGTTGGTTGTTCTGTCACTTTTGGTTGAAAGAATGCTAACTGATGGATCCCTGTTCTTCCCCAAAGAGACTGTTCTTGACAAGGGGTGAGGGAGACTGTGTCTAATTATTTTTTTTTGCCTTTTTCACTGGAATGCTGGGCACTGATTAGGTGCCTATAAAGATTTGTCAACTCATTAATTGTGAATTCAGTAGAAGATGAGATAGTTATTAAGAATTTTGAACTATTACTTAAAAATCCTTGCATACTGGACAGATACTCCCTTTCTTGAGATATCCAGGGAAATTTGGAATAACTTTTCTTTGGGGTTCTTTCCAACTTGCTTGATTTCCCACTGAGACCAACTGTAGTTCACATGGATTTGCAGTGGAGAAAGTCATATTTTATTTTTAGTATTGTTTACTCAAATTCTTTACTAAGAATTTTTACCACTTAATCATGAAGATCTGATCTTTCTGAGCTGCAAGGTGGGCCATCTTATCCCTCTCCCTTCATGGACTCCTGCTCATTCACAAAAGGAGCCCCAGCCATGGATTTCTAGATTTTAGGGTATATACTGATGTCATGGTCAGTTTTATTGGCTAGACTTCAGTCCCCAGATTTTCATCAAACATTCATCTGGGTTTTGGTATGAAGGAATTTTTCAGAGGTGATTAAAGTCTATAACCAGTTGACTTTAAGTAAGGGAGGCTTTTCTAGGTAATCTGGTGGGCATGATTTAGTCAGTTAAAAGGTCTTAAGAGCTGAGGCTTCCCGAAAAAAGAAGAAATCCCACTTAAGTTCTGCAGCGTCTCCTCATGCCTGGAAGTCCTAGTGTGTCCTTCCTGGAGGTTTCCCTACAGATTCTGGAATCTCCAGACAATCTTGACAACTGCAGAGTCCAATTGCTTACCATATGTTGATTAACATATACTATCTTCTACTGGTTCTGGTTCTCTGGTTGAACACTGACATAGACAAATGACAAATTCTCCCTGACATGGTAGGCAAAATGGATGTACAGGGTTACGTAAGAGTAGAGGTAAGACCATACTCTTCAGCGTTCCAAAGGGGCCCTGTCACATTACAAGACTAAGAACCCTGGTCTTCTGGGTAAAACCCCAGGTCTTCATAATGATGTGCAGTTCTCCATAACCTGTTCCTGCTGACCATCTTGGCCTCCTTTCTTGCTTTCTACTTCTCATTTTTTTATATTCCAGGATTATCAATGAACCTGGACCCCACAAGATAGTTCATGAAAACCTCTACAGGAAACAAAGAAAACATCCTAGAGCTTTCTGGGTGCTCCAGACAAGGCTCCTCACTCCCCCATCTTCAAGTATCCATAAACCTGTCATGTTTGTAACGACCCAAACTTGGTCCTCCCTCCCACTTACAGACTCACCTTTACTCTCTACCTTGAGATATTAGGGGAGTCTTATCAAGTCCTTTATCCCAGTTCCATACTTCCAGGTCATTGCTCATCTTGTGGACTCTCATCACTATAATCCCTTTCCTGACCCATCTCCTCCCCCTTCCTTTCCTAGCGCCTCTTAGAATCCAAGGTTACTCATCAGCCAAGGTCCTTCCTTGTATCTTCACCTTCCATTCTGAATGTCTTTGCGTCTTCTTATTCTGACTACAGCTTGGCGCCTGCTCTTTGAGGACACCTCTGTTCCTGTAGCACACTTATGTGGTGGCTGTTTTCTACCCCTCAGTCTTCATTCCATTGGGCCCAGATGTACAATAGGAATTTGGTGCTTCTTCTTGTCATTTCCAGACTGTTCATCCCTTTGCCTTCTTCAGTCCCTTCAGGATCAAGTCTCACTCGTGTCGTCTATCCATCCATTGACCCACTGCTCCTCCTGGTTAATATCATCTACTAATTCACTCCACTCCCTTCATATCTTGAAGATTTCAGCTCCTGGCCTCTGTCTGTCACTCTTTCTGACATCACTGCCCTAATTCTAGGTGACTCAGTATCTCCTCAGAAAATCTGTCATATACCCTGCCCCACAGCCCCTTGAAATTTCTTTCTTTCAATGGTCTTGTCTCCAACTCAGCCTCAGCCTCTTACTTACATGAGTATACCTATATTACCTATAACTACAATATCTTCACAAACTCAGTTTCATGTTTCCTGCTGTCCTATCACTGCTTCTTTTCTGGCATTCTATCCAGTATCCCAAATCCAACAACTATTTGATTTTATTTGGACACTATCATTTTCATTCTATCCTTTATTCAAGTCCTCACCTGCTTCCTTACCGTGTTTAGATTCTATGGTAATTACTCTCTGGAAGTCCTCATGACTCCTTGGCCTCTCTTTTGCTTTACTGAACCTTATTTAACGAAACCACCACTTTGGCTAGATGCAGTAGAGAAAGCACACAACCAGTTTCACCACCCTCCATCTTCAAAAGTGATTGTTTCCCTCAAAAGGGTCTTTGATTAATGTTGCCTATCAATTATACTATATTTTCTTATTTCATTAGCCATCTTACTCTCTTTAAAACTATTTTAGGGGCACCTGGGTGGCTCAGTGGGTTAAAGCCTCTGCCTTCAGCTCAGGTCACGATCCCAAGGTCCTGGGATCGAGCCCTGCATTGGTCTCTCTGCTCAGTGGGGAGTCTGCTCACCCACCTCTCTCTCTGCCTGCCTCTCTGCCTCTCTGCCTACTTGTTATCTTTGTCTGTCAAATAAATAAATAAAATCTTTTAAAAAATTAAAAAAAACTATTTTATACCTTGTCTTCTATTTTTAAATTTCCAATACCTATTCCCCTGTGGTTATGCTCAATGAATGACCTTATTTCTCATTTTATTCAGAACCTAGAAGTAACCAGAAAGCATACAAGCTTCCACCACCACGTTGATACTCCCTTTTGTGTGATATCATGTGGGTATGCTCTGCCACTCTCTTGTTAGAGTGAACTGTTTGTGCCTGTATCCCAGGCCAACATAACACCTGTGCACTGGATCCTGTTCCCTCTTCCTGCTCCCCTCTCACCTTCTCAATGACATCACTCCAGCAAGCCTCCTCTCAGTCCTGCATGCCCAGCCTGCTCTCTAAATGTCATCTCTTGGGAGGCCTGGGTGGCTCAGATGGTTAAGTGTCTGCCTTCAGCTCAAGTCAATGATCTCAGTGTCCTGGGATCAAGTCCTGTGTTGGTTTCCATCCTCAGTGGGGAGTCTGCTTTTCTCTTCCTCACTCTCTCTCTCAAATAAATAAATAAAATCTTTTAAAAAGTGTCATTTCTTTCTGCCATGTTTTTCCTCATGTAATTGGTACAGTTTTATCCAATGCTCAGACCAAATACCTTGGAGTTGTCCCTGATGCCCCTCATTCCCATAAACTGTACCTTAGCCACAACTCTTTGTGGCTCTCCTTAAGCATTGTCTCAAGCATCTCACCCTTCATCACCATCTCCATTGCTGCTACCCTTACTCCTTTTCATATTAGCTCTTGTCTGAGTTATTGCAACTATGTCCACCTGGTCTTCTTGTTCCTGCCCTTGGAGAAGGCACTTGGTTAGAAGAGCACTTGTGTTCAATCCTCTGATGAGATCCCTTCTTACTCAGACTACAATGTAAAGTCTTAGAATAAGCCATAGTCCTTTGATGGCCTGCCCCACCCACCCCACCATGTGAACTCATAATCTACCTATCTCTCCTTTGCTCACTTGGCACCAGTCATACTGTCTCTGTGCTGCTCCTCAATATCTGGGGGATATCATGCTGACTCCTCAAGGGTGTTCCTGCCTCAGGGTATTTGGATACGCAGTACTTCCTGCCCAGAAAACTTTCCCTCAGATGTATGTCCATATCTATACCTATGCCTATGTAATCAATAACTATATGTAAATGTATATGTGTAGGTAACGTGTATCTACATGTGTTCTTGCATGTGTACATGTACACATATATGTATATCTGTACCTACATCTACGTCTGTATCTATACTTATACCTATGACTACACTATCTATATTGGTCTTCATCTTGCTGTACCACAACTTCATCTTTATACCCAAATTTCACTTTCCCTGTGAGGTCTCTGTGATCACCATTCCATACTCCCTTCTTTGTCTTTTTTTTTTTTTTTTTTTTTTTTGCTCATTACATGTATTATCATATAACATAGTATGTTTTTGATTTATTTTGGTATCGTCTATCTTCTTCCATGAAATGGCAGCTCCATGGAGGTAGGTATTTTTATTTGTGCTTTTGGTTGTAGAACAGCATCTGGTGTATAGTAGGGACATGTATTTGTTGATGAAGTAATTAAATAAAATCTACCAATGATAATAAACAGTATTTGATTGGGATCCATGATTTCTCACATCTAAGTCTTCAATTAGCTAGTTTCTGTATTAGTCTGTTCCCCCCCCCCCCAAAAAGCTAACCTTAAAGAGTCCCATGCACAAGAGACAAGCCCAGCAAAGGAGCATCTTGTTACAACTAGAGCTTTGGTCACAAATGGCCAGGTAGGACCCCATTATCCTGGTAAGCTGGACTGGGATGCAAACATCCTTCCCACATTCTGGGATATCACACTGACTGCCAGGAAAGGCAGGTCCAGGGAAAACAAAGGCAACAGACAATTTTTCCTTTGGCTTTCAGGTCTAGTTTTGAACAAAGCAGTCTGGTATTTGAGCTTTCTGACTGGCGAAATAAAATGCCACAAATAGAAATGTCCTTAATCAAATTAATTACATTTTATTACTGTGCTCTGATGGGGTTAGTCTGCCCTCAAGCAGAGCAATGCAATGTAAGACGTTTTATGCATGTCCACTTTATTTTGGTCTGTGAATTCTTTACCAACTGAGAGTGCTATTGTTGTTAAAATAATAATAAGTTTGGCAAGCCTGTTGAGAACTTGAAGCAGGGATGATATCATTCACCCAATAGTCCATTTCTCAAAAGCAGTCTTAGACTTGTCTTAGAACTTAAGTCAGAACATGTCAGTCACTCTCATGCTCAAAACGCTGCAATAGCTTCCTGCATCCCTTGAGATAAAGCTCAAGGCCCTTGAAAGGCCTTAGATGGGCCTGATTTCCACTACCTTCTGACCTCACATCCTGCTTCATGTACTTCATTCCAGGCACCTGGCATCCTCCTATTTCTGGGATGAACCAAGGGCTATCAGTCATGCCTTCCCTCAACTTGTTACTCCTCAGACCAGAATGCTCTTCGCCCAGAAGCTGGCATGACTTATTCCTCTTTACCTTCCAGTCTGGCTCAAGTTGACTTCCCTGACTCACCTTTCTGATGCAGCATACCTGCTTCTCTTTTACCTACTTCCCTCTTCATTGTCCTCATCACCTCATGACAGGTACATCTTTTGTTGTCTTTGTTTGCCTATCTACTTCTCAACTTCTGGAGGAGGAAGTTGTCTGTTTTGATATCATCTCTATCCCGAGTGCCTAGAATGGTGCGAGGCACTTTGTGACTACATAGTCCTGGCTCCTTATGATTAACTATACTGATCTTGAGGGTGACCAGAGTTCCTAAAAAACAAGTCAAAGAGACTAGTACTTTCTTACAAGAGAGGAGAGAAAGAGAGAGAGGGAGATTGAGAAAACCAGTGTTAAAGTAATCTCAAATTCATAACCCTTATTCATATAAGAGAAGTCTCCTCTTGGGAACCTTCAAACCTGGCTGAACCCGGACCTGGTACATCCACATCCATCCTCCTCCCCGTCATGTTGTGGGAGAAGGGTGGTAAGGCAAGCAGAAGGAGAACCTCTTCTCTCCTCAGAGGCCATTACCTGCTGTGGTCTGTCAGCCAGCTGCCCTCCAGTTTGAGCATGAAACCTCCCCAAACTCACCCTTATGATTTCAAATAATCAAAAGAAGACAGTCTAAATCTGAAACATTTGGAAGTTAAGAACCTGATTTGGCCCAAGAAAGCTGATGCTTATTAAAATCTTCAAAGGGCAAACATGGAAACGATCCATGTTTTAGATTATCTTCTTCTCATTTGTCATGTCTGGAACCATTTTTAGAGCACTGAAATCAAAAGCTCCAAGAGTTCAGTTTTCTTCCTCCACACACCTCTTTGCTGGCAAAGTTCCAGAACATTCTCCAGGCTTGTGGGTCACAGGAAGAGAATATGTGTGGTCAGAGGGCTTTTCTGACAGTCTGCACTTGAGCCAAGTTATTTTCAAAAACTGAGATGAATGTAGAGAGGTCGTTATAGTTCAGAGTTTAAAATAAAAGTTTCAGGAAGGTTCACATGTTTCACTTAAAATGCAAAATATGTGGCTGGTGTCATGGTGGCTATTTTTATATAATGTCTTTTGGAGATAAACATTTGTATAGATTGCAAGCTATCAAGGGGAAAAGAAGTAAATATTTTTTCTAATGCTTTCTCTATGATGAGAACTGGGCTATGTATTTGCAGTACACATTTAATCAGCTAACTGTCCTTATCTTAAGCAATGACCCCACTTATAACCTCCCAGAGAAAAACAGAGAGCGTGATCAGGATCCCTTCAATTTTTATATCATCCCTAATTTATCCACATTACCATCTATTGCTTGCTTCCTTCCAGTCTCAATTGACACTAGAGAGACGCAGGAACCATGTTTGTTTAAAACCAAGCCCAGCCTTGGGGGTTTGTTTTGAGGTAGCTCTCGCCTCTCTTAGATTATCTGGCTCAGATACCCTCTCTCATTCTCTAGTAGCTTCATCTTCTAGCATTGGCTGATTGCTCTCAGTCTGTATCAGTGTTGAAGTCTTTTCCATCCTGAAATAACCTTGACTTGGCTCCCTTAACTATCTCTAACTATCCTACTTCTCTGTTCTTCTAAGGAAAGTAGATTGGATGGGTGAAAGGCAATGTGCAGACCAAGAAAGGGTGAAGAAAGAAAATCAACTTTTTCTAAGGGTGCTTTAGAAGACATTACCTGAAGGCATTCAGTTGGGCCTGGCCATTCTGTCCTTGGGAGTAGATGGAAATAACTATTTCCAAACTCTACTAATTTGAAGGAACAACAGTTTAGATAGCTTGTCCAGATTTCATTGGTTTCTAGAGTGTTCTAGCTAAGGCCAACTAGAAGTTGGATATTGACCATTAAGGAGAGGTATGGGGATGTGTATGCACAGATATCTGAATGGGGAGGGGGATATACATGGACCGTAGATGGTATAAAGGGTTTCTATTTCCTGCCCAGTGACTGGTTTTAAGTCTTTATGGAGAGAGTTTTTAATGTCAGATGTTGAAAGAAATGTTTCCAGGGAAATTTTTTAGGAAGATATTTCCAGTAAAGATTTTAATCTCTGGGTACAAGCACAACTACTTTAGAGCCAGGTGACTCACCATGGGAAAGTGACTTTCTCTCCATCTCTGCCCAGAACTTAGCAACACTCTGGCTACATGAAGATGATCAACTTTGGGAAAACAAGAGATTGCATCCATCATTTGAATGTTACCATTCTCAAGTTGGACCCCATTAAGGTCTGTGATTTTCACAGAGGACTATGATTATTTGGACCATGATTTACATGGTGACTGTTGTACAGGAATTCATGAGCCCATGTTAGCAGAGCATAGAAACACTTGGGGGCAAGGATCTTGGTGAGACAAGACAGCATGACATTGGATTTTGAGGTGTCCTCATCAGTATGCCTACATTGGTGAGGCCAGAGGACTGAAATGTAATCTCAAGGAGGGCAGAGATTTTTGTCTGTTTGGATCACTTCTGATCCAATAAATAAGTATGTATTCAATGAATGCGAAATGCATTTGGCTTCATTCTAGTCAGGAAAAGAGGTGGTCAATCTGCAGAGACCTGGATATTTAGTCAGAACAGCTAGAAATCAAGGTAGAAACCAGGAAGAATTGGCTACATTCACACTGAGGTATGGAAGAGAGAGTGACAGAAGAGCAATGGCCTCTTGTCAAGAAAGATGAAAATAAGGTGAGAAATCAGAGGGGAACCAGTTAAGGTTATGCAATTCATTATGCACTATGATATGGTACAAATTGTACTACAATGGACAGAAAATGCTGAAACACACTGAGTATATCATGTGTTATTTTGAATGGCACATCTAGTACATTATCTCAATGGTCTTCATATCAACCAAGTGGGATGGGAGGGGCAGGAATGTTCGCTAATTTTCCCAGGTAAGAATGGGGAGAATAAAGTTAAATGGCTTTCTAAAGATGACTTTAAAATGTTCACTCATATGTGAACAAGAGAAAATGACTTTGAGCTGTGTTCTATCATTTTTTTTCCCACCTGACCATAGTGCAGACGTGAGATTTTGGCTGATGGGTGGATTTTGAGTTGGCAAAGCTGTGAACTCTTTTCGGTTTGTTTCATTTCCCCTTTTTAATTTTGCAGTGGTGACTATAAGGTGATAAGCACTAAATATATAACTTCTACTGGAAAGGTTGGAATGACATGGGGAGATAATTACAATGGAAAGAAAACAGTTTAAGACCTGGCTTTGGGGATTAGGATGAGGATAATGTATTGAAACAGCTGAGAGTTTCTGTGCAGCCTTTACTTCACATCTCAACAACACAGAACAAATTGCACAAATTCTAGGAATCATGTCCCTTGGTAACAAACATGGGTCACTTTTAAAAATGTCACCAAATGGCTTTGTTGACTGTTTTGTAACAAGTCAAAAGCAGATGGCACTTTGAAGTGTATGAAGCAGTTTGGAAAACAAAATCACTTGGACATTTTTGTCTGGTTTGCTAAGATAATGTGATGAAGCCCAAAATGAAAGAATCTTGGCGTGCACTGATAGAGCAAGGGCACACACCGTTTAGTGGATTTGTTCTCCTTTCTTGCAATCAAAGAGCTGATTTTTCAACTTTAGCTCATGAAGTTCACACACTTACTGGATAAAAGGTACCAAGCAAGAGAGAACTATCATTTCTTGAGTGCCTACTATGTGCCAGACTCTTTATATGGTATATTATTTATAAGTTTACATATCTTATTTAATTCTAAAGTAATTTTATGGGTTGCTATCATTACCCCTATTTTTTTAAAAAAAGATTTGTTTATTTTGAGAGAGAGACAGTGAGAGAGAGAGAGAGAGAAAAAAAGAGAGCAGGGAGAGGGGCAGAGAGAAAGACTCTCAAGCAGACTCTGTACTGTGCAGGAAGCCCAATGCAGGGCTTGACCTCACAACTCTGAGAGCATGACTTTAGCTGAAATCAAGAGTTGGACAATCAACAGATTGAGCCATACAGGAGACCCAATTATCCCTATTTTATGTTATTATATTTTAAAGATTTTATTAATTTATTAGAGAGAGAGAATGAGCAAGAGAGAGAGAGAGAGAATGAAGGAGCAGTGGGTGGGACAGAGGGAGCTGCAGACTCCCTACTGATTAGGGAGCCTGACTGGGGCTCCATCCAGGGACTCCAATCCAGGGATTCTGGGATCATGACCTGAGCAGAAGACAGATGCTTAAAGACTGAGCCACCCAGGCATCCCCCACCTCATTACCCCTCTTTTCAATACAAATAAATGAAGGCCTACAGACATCCCATACCTAATTAGGTATGAATTGGAATTCAGACCTTGATCTGACACCAGATTCATTTCTTCTCCCTACTCTGTGGTACTTTGGGTAGAATCTTGTCCCTCCCTGCCCCTTACCAGTTGTTTTAAAAATATTTTCATGCTTAAAGTATCAAAATAGATGCATCTAGCAAATGTTTATATAATATTTATTTATGTATCAAATTCCAAATTAATTGCTTTCAGAAATAGGAATTTGTGGAATATTTTGACAAGTACTATAGATTTGACTCTCTCAAAACCCACCCCAATCTACTCCCACCCCTTGTCTTTTTCTATATTAAAGACAGAATATACAAACTTCCAGATCTCCTTGTAGCAAGAGGTGCCCAGGTACATGGAAAGTCCTGGTAGAGGACTTTGTTTTCAAAATAAAAAGGCAAAGTTTGGCAAGAAGGTTTTTGCCTTCCTGTCTGGAATATCAACTCAAAACCTGGAGGGGCAGCAGCTGACTTGCCACCATGAGGACGAAAGCCATGTGTTAACCAACAGGAGCAAAGCAGGAAGACAGAAGGAGCCTGGTTTCCTGGTGACATCTTTGAAATAACTATATCATCTTTGGATCATCTACCTCTAGGATTCTTGTTGTGTGAGAAGAATAAACCCCTTACATGTGAAAGGAACTAGATTTTTCTGATGCTCACAAGTGTTAACTGATACACATGGTAGGCAGAATTTTGGAAGACATTACTATTTTCTAACTATGTTCCATTCTTTCATGCCAGTTTGGTTCCAATTTGTAGTTCTGAAACATTGGAAGTACAGCCATCAACTTAGATAATAGATTCACCCAAATGGTGTTCCTTTGGTTGGGCACAAATGGGTTCCAGAGTTGGGTCCGCTCCCTGTTTGTGGGGAAATAGCTAGCAGAGCCTGTGATCCGAGTGAATGTGGTATTACCAGAAAGTCTGGACATCACTCCCTCCAGCCAAAGAACTTGGCATGGAGTCTGGGAAGGAGAGCAGGATGACCAGATTTGCCATGTTACCACCATTTTGTCTTGCATGGATGTAGACTTGGTCTTTGGTTGGAAAAATTAGAAAGGGCCTTAAGAAATCATTTTGGCTCTTTTTACCTTGCAGAAGAACCACACTGAAGTCATACCAGACATATATGATAACCAATCTGGGTTTAATAGACCTCCAAAGAAGACAATTCCTCAACCTCTTCCCTCAGGAGGCCATTTCAACATTTAAAAACTTGCAATACATTCTTTCTTTACTTAAATAGAATGTGTATTGCATGTGTATAGGAGGCTTGGTGAAAAAACCCTTTATCTTTCTCCAGCAGAGTAGTAGAGTGGGTTGTGCAACAGGGAAGTCCTGGATTCAGGTTGTCCTGCCACTTCCTAGTTAGTGCTGAACTTCCTTGTTACTTAACTGCACCACGCTTCAGCTCCTCATCTGTAGAACAAGCAAATAATAGCCACACAAGTGTCATGATGAGGACCTCATATATTTAAAATGCCATGAGTAGTATCTGTCATAAAATTGCGTGAAAAACAGTAGTACCCTTCCCCTTCTCTTCCCTCAGGACAGCAGTTCACCATCATTCTCTGGGTGAAGTTGATTTGGAGTCCCAAGGAGCATCACTGAATTACCCCGCAATCCTCTCTACTACTGGTTAATTAACTTCAATGTCCTAATCTCATCCTCTTTGCTCTTATTTTTCAGTCATTGCGTTATAACTTGGGGCCTTGTTTTCAAAGTAATTTCTAGAAATGCATATGCAATTTGGAAAGACCACATTTTTATAAATTAAACCGAAAAATACCAGTAATTTATTGGAAAATCGAAAACATTGACCTGTGCATTTTGTCTTGCCGTGTACACAGAATTTTCATTCTAAGTTGTGAATCCATAATTGGGGTTTACATGATGGTGATAAAGGCATAATGGAGTAATGAGATAGTCATCTGGATTTTTACAGCCAAGAATATTCTGGCCACAGATAGTGGGCTGATTGAAAGACAAAGACTCCTCTGGTACAAGTTATCTGCACTGTGACCTTCGCTGTGGAGAGACACTGTCTCAGACCCAAGTGAGGTTTGTTGCACCATTTTAAGAAAGGACACATTACAGACCATGGATTGTTTTTCAAAGCTGTACACATGACTCTTGGCTAATAGAGAGTTGGATCGGCTGAATTCTGGCAGCTTCGCATGTTGGCTGCACTAACATATGTACAATTTCAGACTCAAGCCACACATGAAGTCATTGTGAAGCTGCACAATTCATCCCTAAATATGTATGTGGTGGTTCTTCTCCTCTCCAACAATGTAATCCCTTGGAATTGTGATGATTTGAACTTTTTAAGAAGAATCATTAATTAATCTTCATGCACTTAGGACCTACTGATTTATCTTTGGTGAGGAAGAACATTTTGAAAAAAGCCCAGAAGATGCAATGAAAGAAATAACTGCAGTAGTTTGGTTCAGAAATTTTTCTGTCCTTATTTTCATACAATTTCTCCTGGCATTTGATGCTGAGGTGAGGAAAGAAAATGACAGAACAGATTTTCAGGTCTCAAAAAAGCCCCATGGATTTATTGCTGGTCACTCTACCCCGTTACCGTTTTGTATTTTCTCTCCAGTGCTTCCCAGTCTCAGTGGTTACATCCTGATTTATGCATCTACTGTCACCCTCTCTGGAGGTATGAAGGAAGAGACTTGGGCTAGTTCATAGCTATATCTAGAATAATGCATGGCATATAGTAGGTGCTCAGTTAATAGTTGTGGATTGAATGGACCAGAGCTAAGGAGAAAAGTAACCCCTGTTGATTGGGCAGCCATTGTGCTAGGCACCATGTTGGGTTGTTTATGTCTGTTACATGCATTTGAGAGGTAAGTAATGTACTTGGAGTCTTGCGGTTAGAAAGTGATTGAACCAGAACTAAAAACTGTGGCTATTTCCCTTCAACTCCTGACATTTGCCACCACTGGAAATTATTTCCAGCATTCAGTGGTTCCTGTTCCACCACGCCCTCTATGACCTCTTTCCGAGGCAGCTGAAGTTCCCAGCACATGTTTTGAGGACACATTTGGCTTGCCTCTATCTGTGCTGTAGTAGTCTGCAGAGAAAGCAATCTCATTATGTTTTATTCAGCACAGTAAATGCTCCGAGTTGCCAGTTTCTCTCTGTAAAGTTTATTTAGTAAATTTCTCATATTACACATATAGTTCACTTTATTCTAATATGGTGATGAATTCTACTGAGCAGTACTGATTTATAATAAAAAGCCAACAAAAGGATGGATATCTACCCCTCTGCTGGTGCAGTCAAGAGGCTGATGACACAAAATTCGGACGGTCACAGAGCTTGGAAGGAGACACGTGTGGAAAGAGGAAGAAAGCACGGGGTTATAAATAAGACAGTAAACAACTCTGAACTGAGGTTGATTCTGACCTCAGTGTAATCCAAAAATCTGAATGACAAAAATGCCCCATCTCTTTTATTTAACAGAACTTTTTACCTTCTTCAGGTGGGTATAGCAATCTTCATTCTTTCCCAAATTACAGAACAGGCTGAGGAAAGTGACTGCTAAAGTTTGATGCACATTCTATCCTCTGGAGAATTACTGGTAAAGGGGCCTCGGCACCTGCTTTAATTAATGAGGCACCGGGCCAGGCACAGCTGGGGGCCTCACTGATGCCAAGCTGGTCATCCTCCACTAGCTCACTCTCCCCTGCAGGGAGGCAGTATGGGCCTGACCGTCGCTCACCCACCCCATCCCTCCCCCATCAAGAGCGTGGGGTCTTGAAGAGACCACAGCCTGGGAAATCCAAAGCCTGCACTTAGCTCCCAGCCCTGTTGATTTCTAAGTGTGTGAGCTAGGGCAAATCGGTTCAAGTCTTGAGCTTGTTTCCCTGTCTGAAATCTTCATGGGCAATAGTCAGTTACTTTCATCCAGAAGGCACTGTGAGGGTTGGATAAGGATGCACAGGAAAGGATCTAACAGCACGAGGGAAGCTGGTTAAAAACTGCCCTTTCTCCAGTCTGATGCAGCCAGATCATTTACTCCCAAATCCTAGACCTGACAACCATCACCTTTGTGGCCACGGGCAAGTTACTTAGCTAAACTCAACCTCAGTTTCTCCTGTAAGAGAGACAAAAAAATACTTTGCTTTCCTTAACTCTGAACCTTCACATGAGTTCCCATGGTTTTTACCTTTATTTCATAGTAAGGAAACCAAGGTACAGGGGCATTAAGTGACCAACACGTGGGCCACTCTGGGATGTGTCCTCACGTGCTGCTCCCAAGACCACACGAGACAGGGTAAGCAGAGGGCCAAGTGCATGGTCAATACTCAGTAAATATTTCCCAATGTTTAGATAATTTCCTTTCACATTCCAAGCATGTATTTTACGATCCATTGCACCGCACATGTCCAACAGCCAGTGCTCAGAATTATTTAATTATTGCCATGAAAACAAAAGCTGCCTTGGGCTGTACAGACTACAGACATGTTAATTCTAGGAGGGGAGCATCATCTCATCTCCTGTTTTTATTGCTTTCAGCACATTAGCTATATAACATATATTACGTAAAGGTGAGAGGTTAGAGATCTCAGACTAAAAGTTGCTCCAGGCAGGGGGCCAGAGGGTGTCTACATAGGAAATAGGCTGTTATAAATTCCTAGTAGCTAAAATATCTTTCCACGTGGAGCTGCCTGACCCTGTGACATGCCTTCTGCTTGTGCTGGCCCAGAGGCACGGAGGAGGTAAGTACCTAACATATTGGGAACAAGACCAGTCTTGTTATCATAGGACATCAAACCATGAACCAAAATTGTTTAAAGGGAAGAAAGGAAGTCAGATATCAACCAGAGTTAAACGCAGTTGTTTTTGTGCTCAGGGGAACTTTCCCGGGAGTAGAAGAACCAAGATGAGGGTGTGAGCCTTTATTATTCAAACCGGAATCAAGACATATTGCGAGATGCATAGTCTGATGGTGGGGAAGAGTCTGAGATCTCGGGACACCAGTTCCCTGCAACCCTAGCGTTTTTTATGAGGAACCCTTGGAAAAGGACTTTCAAGTTCCTGGAGAAGCTGTAGGGTCTCAGGGAACAAAGGTTGATCAAAACAGAGCTATTTCTTTTATATTAGTTATATACTTGCAATTACTTTTTCAGTCCTTAATCACAATCTGGTGTAAAAGATCTTTAAAAGCAATATACTCCAGTACGATGCGTTATGTATGAAGTTACGTAATCCCACCACGCAATTACTATTAATACAAACCCACATTTTTATCAACACAGCCTCGATGTTTACGCTCATGCATTGCGGTGAATGCATTCTCCTCCCCACAGCAGTGTAAAATGTCAAGCCCATTTGTTTAATAAAATTAACAGTAAATAAATCAGCACCCCCGACCAAAACTAAATCGAGCACAAGATTTACACCACTTTAGGAAAAGCTTCACTGGACAGTATAAACGTTAATGTTTCCCTTTTTCCTCAACTAAAATCCTGCGGTACATCAAAATGAAGAGAACATCTTAAATTTGAATTGTGTAGGCACAGACCCGACGACCAGTCTGTGTTTCAGGGTGAAGCCCCCACAAGTGTCCATGTCAGTGGCACACTCCCCTTAACTGTGGATCTATAGTCATTAAGGAACAGAGCTGCCAAGTCAAGGGCTCTTTTCAAAACTAACCCTTCCCAAGCAAAGCCGATTCTGACGACTGACTTTCGCTTTCTCTCCTCTGTTCAGCAGAAGTATCCCCCAGAGGAGATGGTGCATTGAGTAAGCCCCAGTTAGTAAACACCCCCAAACCTCACAGATGAACAGAGAGAGAACAGCTCAACACCGAAGTGAGCCAAAAGACTCATCTGTGGGAGAAAAAAAGCCTGAAGAAGTTCACTTCGATCGGGAGAGAGGGCTGTTTACTTACGTGTTGCTCGCAAGACCTTCCAACAGCTGGAGTCTTTGAATTCTACTGTGCACAGATGTGGAGCTTTCACTCGAAATCCCCTTCCCTTTGGCAGCAAGGAGCACTCATAACTCTGTGGGGCTTCAGATTGATAAGTAATTTCCTGATTGGTTTCAAAAGCGTTCTCCCAGGCTTCGAGCAGTGGCGGGGAGAGAGGGAGAAGCACGCAGGGCCCATGACGTGCAATGACGCTGTGGCCTGCAGACCTCCTGTGTGATTGAGCTCAAAAAAAGTATCCGTCGACCTCACCAGCAAGAATAAATATCCTCTTCTATCTGTTGGCTGAGTCCCTGAATCATATTTGGGAAACAGCACAAAGAGTCTGGACAATATGTGTTCCAACACTTGTGATTGTTTTTTTACCAGCCACCTTAGAGAACATTCTCAGAGACCATGCAGTCCAACCCCTTCAGTTTAGAGTGGAAGGAAAGAAAGCCCGGGGTTTACAAGGTTTGACCAGGATGGCATGGGAAGTGAGTGGAAGGACTGGAAACCAAGAGCCTCCTGGCTGTCATGCCAGGGCTCATTCCCCTATAGAGAGGTGGAGGTGGACACAAAGGTTTGGCATCTGACTCTTGATCTTTAGAATGAACATCGTGGACAAGGTCCTTCATATTTCTGAGCCTCAGTTTCTCACAGGTGCAAAGTGGGAATCAAAACAGCAGTTATCCTCATGTGGCCTCACAGTATCGGGATCGCTATGGGACAGTCTTGTCAAGGGGGAAGTCGTTATAGCACGTGTGGGCTTTTGTCAGTAGGTCCCCATCTACGTGGTTCTCTTCTTCCTTCAGTTCTCATAGTCCATTCAATGTTATTTTGTGTTCTGGAAGAAGCCATCCTGTGACTTTTGGGGGGAGGAGCAAGTTGGTCAGGGAATAAGATAGGACATAGAGAAAATTTTGACCTTGGAAAACCAAGTCAAGATCAGATGCAAAAATATAGAGCATGTCTTGACATTTGTCACAGAAAGGACACTGGGTCTGGAATCAGAAAATGGAAGCTTGGTTACCACCTCTAATGCTTGCCAGCCAAGGGAACTCCAGTGAAGCATTCCAAACCACAGTTTCCTCCCTGGGGACATAATCCCTGTCCTGCTGTGCTTGCCTTATTTTGCTCTGGTGAGATCAATGGAGTCTTTATGGAGATAGTGCTTATCAACCTTTGCAGGTTTTGAAATTGTGAAGTAGTATTTTCCAGCATCCAGCATAGCATTTCACACATAAAGCACTGTTGATGGTATGGTGCCACCACCTCTTCCCATTTTGTCATTGGCCTGCACCCCTGGGTGCCAGGGATCCTGAGTTCTTGCACTTTTTTTTCTTCTCCCTTTAAAGAGCATATTTTGCTTTTCTTCCCTTATCATGCTGTCTCTTGGTGCTTGGATCCACTTTTTGGCCACTACTGGTCTTCTTTCTTAGAGTTTAAGTGTCCCATCTCTCATGCAACAATAAGAATGAAAACAAGGAGAAAGTGGTTTTGCTCAACCACACAGAAAATCATCCATAGTGTTTTGACCCATGTGAGACTGTGCATCTCAGAAGTAGTCACAGCCAGACAGCGGATGGATCGAGATCAACTTCATTTATGAAAATATTCAAGCCCCCCCTCCCCCTGTCCTATTCATTTATTCTATTCCCTTCCTTTGCCTTTTCATAAATTCATTCTTTGAATGTCCTTGCAGTTAAGATTTGCACTCCATCATCTGTAAGAGCAGTTTTCTAACTGGGCCTTACTGGAGCCGGCTTGGGCCACCATAACAAACTATCACAGGCAGGTAGTTTAAGCAATAGAAATTATTTTTCTCAGTTCTGGAGGTTGAAAGTCTGAAAATGGGGTGCCAGCATGGTTGGGTTCTGGTGAGAGCCTTTACCCTGACTTGTGGATGGCTGTCCCTCACCATGTCCCACATGATGGAGGGAGAGAGAGGGGAGAGGGACATAATCTTTTTTAAAAGACATTCCCAGCTAAAGAAGCCACATGTGCAAGGACATGGAAAGACAGGTCTTGTATATAGAGAACTACAAAGAACACACTTTTATTGGTGGGTTGCAAGGAAATGTGATAACATAAGTGAAATTTCTAGATAAGTATAATGTGTTTTATTATTATCTGTTTCTCAGCTTTGTTTGGTAGGCCAATGAAAGAGTTCGTGTGAAATTGTTTTATAAGCTGGAAAAATCTTATAAAATTTTGCTTATTATAAATTCTTTTGGATGAAGATGGCTTGGCAGAGAGACCAAGAAACTATGCTGGGAAATGAAATTATTTATGAATTTTTTATATTTACAAACTGAAAAATTTGACCAATTTCCTTCTTCTAATCCCCTTTTCAAAGACTGGATGATAAATGTATGGCATTTATTAAATATCAGTGAGCTGGGATATAAGTTTTTCACTCAGCATTATCCCTGGACCTTTTTACTTTCCCTTCTAGGTCAGGGACCAGAAGCTTGAATCTAGATTTTCCCCAAACCTTTGCAGTCAGTTTCTCTGGTTAGAATCAGCCAATGAAAGCACACATAAGCATGTAAAAGGCAGAAGTGAATGAGGTGACATCCCTTAGTGGCGGTTGCAGTCCGAGTGAGGACAGTCAACTGATGCAAGGTTTACAGGAGCTTCTGGGTGAGATCCTGGAATCACATACTCTAGTGTGTTTTCCTAGCAATCCTGCACTTCTGGATGTTCAGAAAAACAGAATGGTCTTTTCTTCAATTGTTGGTTCCATAGCTTCCTTTTCTTAACTTAGAAAGAATTATAGAGTCATAGAAGTTTGAAAAAAAAAGTTGCATGAAAACCAAATAAAACAAAAACTAGCTTCTCTCAATAGTGACATCTTTTATCACTGTAATATATCAAAACTAGAAGCTGGCGTCAGTACAGGAGTATTAACTAGATCGTAGAACGTATTCAGGTTTCACTAGTTTTGCATGGATTCATTTGTGTGTTGTATAAGTCAATGCAATTTGATCCTATGTATAGATTGCCTACAGTTCTTTCAATGGTTGTTTCAGGCTTTGATTTTTCATCTTCAATCCCTACCTAGGGTGATTTTTAGTTTCCTAACTGAATCCTCATTGATATAAATGATAATTTCCTCATGTCATTTCATACTTGAAAGCTTACATTCAGGTTTTGATTCTTTTTTTTTTTTTAAGATTTTATTTATTTACTTGACAGAGAGAGAGAGAGATCACAAGTCAGCCGAGCAGCAGGCAGAGAGAGAGGAAGGGAAGCCGGCTCCCTGCTGAGCAGAGAGCCCTATGTGGGGCTCCATCCCAGGACCCTGAGATCATGACCTGAGCTGAAGGCAGAGGCTTAACCCACTGAACCACCCAGGTGCCCCCAGGTTTTGATTCTTGCATTTCATTGTGTTCATTCATTTATTCAGTTGGAATATTGCTCACTGATATTTTTTTCTGTATGCTTTTTTTTTTTTTTTTTACCCATTGTCTTTGTCCAGGGCATTGTCACATTACCTACAAATTATTGTAACATATTTTCAGCTATTTCTTGGGCTTTTAGTTGCTACATTCTCAAAGTAATCTTTGTCATAGTGTATCAAAAAGGCAAAACTATTTTAATCATCCCTAAATACTGGTAAAATGATTTACATATAGTAAGATAGGAAGCAAAAAATAAGAGGTACAAGGATTGGATTAAAAGAAAAAAATTTATCATTATTGGCAGATAATACAATTGTACACCTAAACAATGCATGCAAATTTTAAAAGGCTATTAGAAAGAATATACTTGTCATATGGTGTCAGATAGAAAATAAATACCCTAAAAATAGCCTATATACTAAAAATAACAGGAGAACAGAATGGTAAAAAAAAATTATCTAAAATTCTCATTGTTGGCTTTTCTTTAGAAGAAGGACATCCCAGCCTCTCCCTAACTCTGGGCTCTGTTTTCTCATTTGGGCTCTTAATCAGCTCAGCTTGTGTGGAGAGACTCATAAAATCTTGGTAAAACATTGTTTTCCCCCTCTTGATTATTATCTTTGACTCACTAGCCACAAGTGATTAAAGTCTAGGGGGAAGCCAGTTTAGAAACAAAGATGATGATGCGTCCTTTGTCCCTTCCTAGCTAAGACACAATTCCTCCCAAAGTGCAAGCTACAGGACTATGTAAGTCTTCTCTCTCTTTACTAATGGACTAAGAAGAGAATCTTAGCGACTATTCACCAATTCTTTCAATTAATTAATCCTCACAACCATATAGATTGCAAACTGAAATCACTTATCCCAAATCTTAAGGTTACCAAAAGATAGAACAAACCTGAGGACCAGGTGGTAAGTATCCTATCCTTTACTCAACCTCCATGGTGTACTGCTTTTCTTGCGAGTGATAATTTTCTTCCCACAAAGGTTATTCACAAGCCCTAACGAGCCACATTGGCTGCATCAGCTTAGTCTATCTTATTAAAAAAGTAAATTTGCAGGAAAATGTTAGGTAAATAAATGACACAGGTGGTACTACGTAATGACAGAAATTGTGAAAGTGACGTGAATACTCATATTTAGAAAACCCAAATTTCGAAGAAGTCCTGAGTCGATGAGCCTAACTTGTGGGTGGAAACTTGCTCTCAGGGAGCATTTATTTGGATTTGTCTCTAAAGTGCAATTAGTTCTTTAGAACTTCAGTGCTTCTTCAATCAGGGCAACAAAATTCACATCATTCTCTGAAGTACAATTCCAAAGACAGTTTTCCCCACTGATAGCTCTCTTTGAAGATGATGAGTTGCTTTCTCTCTATTTTTGTTTTAAGGTTTTGATTGAGAACACTCAAAACATGTCTGGCTTCAAAGCATAGTTTGTAACCAAGAAGGATTTCCTGGTTTACATTGCTTAATTAATGATAATATTGATTCAAAAGAAGAAAGAGTTTCCAAATCCCAGCAATTTCCAGTAGTAGTAGATGTAAACCCCCATGTAAACACTTAAACCAAAATGGCCCTTGGAAGAACTCAATCTCAAGTCTTTACAATCTCCATTTTCCTCATTTCAAAATCATCACCATCTTTTCTGTCTTCTCCCATCCTAGCGGTTTCATTCTTCGCTCTCAGTATCTCGAGCATGCTGTCTCTGCAAACTCCTGGTAATCACGCGAATACTTCTTGCTTTAATCAGCAATGAAGTTTCCATTTACTTGGTGCGTTGTCCAGGATAAATGAATTTACTGTGGCCTGTTTGTTTCAGTCAAACAACACATAACAGCTCCTTTGAAGATTTCAAACAAAATCTAAGTCATATGCAGTTTGAAAGGTAAATATGTCACCAGAAAAGATAGTAAAAGAGAAAGAGAAAAATAAGAGAGGGAAAGACGAAAGATCAGTCAGAAGGCAAGAAGGAAGGAAAGAAAGGGATGAAAGGAAAAAAGGGAGAAAGACACAATGAAAGAAAAACCAAGAAAGCAGAGTGGGAAGAAGAGCAAAGTTACAGATCCTGTAACTCTAAATCAAGCAGGCATGATCTTTGCATTTTCCCCATAGGACCAACTCCAGTTTGAGATGTACTATACCACATCATTCTTCTACAGATGCAGCAACTAATAAACTGACCTAATAAGGCTTTAAATGCAGTTAACAAATTTATACTTACAAGTGTCGTGTTTGGGTAGGGTGACCAGCTGTCTTGGTTTGCCTGGGACTGAGGGGGTTCCCCAGATGCGGGACTTACAGTTTTAGAATTGGATAGTCCGGACAAAACAAGATGGTTTGTCTGGAACCGAGTTTTCCAGGGCATGATATTTACAGTGTTAAACCAGAAGAGTCCTGGGCAAATGGAGAAAAGTTGGTCACTGTATCTTTAGGTGAAATCTTATCTTTGGGTAAATATTACCTCCTATATCCTTTGAAAATTGTGTAGGAAACACTTTAGCTAATTTTAGTGCCTTTTCTGAGTGCCAGGATCTGTGTTAAGTATTGCACACAATGTAATGGATATCTTTTTTTTTTTTCCTGCTTACCTAGCACTCCGATATTCTTTGGTTAACACATTCCCTATCTTATGTGGTTTTAACTGTGCCAACTTGTACAATGCCCTTCACTCTTGCCACCTTCTTCGAAGTGGGAAAGTCAACCAGGCTGGGCCAAGTAGAGTAAGCCGTCTGACACATCTGGAAACAGTGACTGGTAAGGGTGAGCATGTAACCCAAGAAAGGCATCCCTTGGGAGAGAGAGGTTCCTTTTGCTTCTACTAAAGACCATCATTGGTCATGCTGTCCACCATGTATGACAAAATCAAAAAAGCATCATCTGAACCCCTGGATTTTGCCATGCATGAAGCTAACACCTTTCCTAAACTAACCACATACATGAGCTAATGGATTCCTTTTTTTCTAAGCTATCTCTAGCAGTGTGCTGTCACATGCAACAAAGGAGTTATGACTAGTAGACATTTACGGACTTGGCTTTCTATGCTGAACTTAGTTCTGTAAGACAGGTATAGGTTGAATCACATGAAATTGGTAATATGCGGCTTCTTTTGACAGCAAATATGGCAATTTCACTTGTTTTAACTTAAGCATTATTTTTCCCATTTCACAGATGAGGAAAAAACTCAGTGGTGATAAATAGTGTGCCTAATGTTGCACATTTATTAGACAAGAGACCTGGGAATCAGTTCCAGGTCTGTTTAATTCCAAAGTATACAAATGCATTCCCGGTCGTTCATTCTTCCTGAAAAAAAAAAAAGAAATCTCTTGAGAACTATCCTTCACTATTTGACAAATGCCTTGAAAAGATACTAGGTTGTGACTCACACCCTACATATGAACTTACATATCTATGGTGCCAAACACCTGCTTGTGGCTTCCAAAATTCCTGTTTTGTTGGCTGTTTCATGAAAAGAAGTCCAATAAACGAGAGTGTCAAGTAAGATGGAAAACCCCATCATACCCTGGCGTGTACTTATACTTTGGTAGGGATGAAGTTCCAGGCGATCATATGTCAGATTTCCAAATTTACTCCAGCTTTGGTTTTACTGACAATCAAGAGATGCGATTTTTGCCTCACAAAAGAGAAATTCTTTACCCATTCTATTCTCCCAACAGAGAGATGGTTTAATTACTTCCCATTATCCAAACCAAACACATTTATAGTGCAGCTGTGTCAGTGAGATAAGCACTGAGGGTATTTTCTGAATCTTTGGCATCCCATGTGCTTGCTCACTGATGCTGCAGAATGATGCTTGCCCAGAAAACATTTCTTTTCCACGTTGGTGATCTATATATGCTCTAAAAATCTCAGTGTGATTTCGGGAAGTTTGTGTGTCATTTTTTCTTTTTTAGTATTTATTATATGTGAGATTATTATAATTCAAGATTGTCCTTTAATTGTAATGAATGCTAGAAAAACAATGTGGCTTATTACAGTGTGGATACTGTTCTATAGTAAATGCCTTTGGCATTATCTATGGGACATTTATTTTCTGTGAATTCCCTCCCCCCACTGCAGGCTGTAGTAATCAGCTTTTATAGCTATAATACCACAGCATAACAAATGAGTCCCAGATCTCAGTGGCTTGTAATGACAACAAACATTTATTATTTTTTTTCTTACTCAGGGAAGGTTATGAAACTTGCCTGAGATCATGCAGCTGGTCAATGATGATGGGAAGATTCATTCATTCAACAGATATCACTGAGTCCCTACTAAGTGCCATGCATCATGAAGAGGCCGATAAGCCACCAAACTAAAGACTATTTATGTCCTAACTGATGAAATTGCAAGTGGAAACAGTATCATTATAGCTCTGGAGAGTCAATCAAAAAGAGAGAACATATCAAGCCAGAAAGATCTGACATAACCTAATAGTGTCAGCAGTGCTATGTTTGCCAAAGATGGGGGGATATGGATGCACAGGCCAGAACAGTAGCCACAGTTCGATCATAACATGATTAATTAGACAATGCAAATATAAAGACATTCCAAGTTAAAGCTGGCATTGCATTTCTAATTTCAACTGAGAGAGAGGACAAAGAGAAGGGAAACATTTGAAACCATTTTTGAATGTCTACTCTGTGCCAGGCATTGTCACATGAGAAAAATACACATAGCGATCTTCTGAGAACAGTGCCTCTCATTTCACACTTTATATTTCTTTGGATATCATTTCTCATATGTCTAATGTAAGGATAGTGTTATTTCTTTCTTAGCTTTGTTTTAGTTTGTGCCTAACACACTGTGGGCTCTCAGTGAATGGTAGCTCTTTTGCAAGACTCTGTCAGTTGCTTCCCAATGTTCATCTTGCCCTTCTTTTGTACTAACAGAAACCCTATTTTTGGGGGAGGCAAGGTGACCATGTCATGCCCCCTTTCTAGGCTCCCTGTGGCAAGGGAAGCCATGTGACTGACCAACTGGGACGAGGACATATAAGCAAGAGGAAGTTGCTTCCTGAAGCTTCCTGAAGGTGAAAGACTGTTGGTGTCACCTGTTCAGATCTTATTCTTTGTATTTCGCCATTTGCCAAGAATAAATTCATAGCATTAATGTAGAGCACACATCTTGTGATGATGATAAAGACAGCCACATTCCAGGATGCAAGAGCAGAAGGGAACCCGGGTCTCTGATGACATTGAAGCCATCATACTAACCTTTGACTGCGTATCTCCAAACTAACTTTGCTGTAGATGAGAAACATAAACCTTTATCTGGCCAGGCCGCTGAAGTTGGATTTCTGTTACATGGGCTCAAGTACATTCCCTAACTGACACAGCTCTACTCCACATTCCCATCCTATTCTCAGTCTGAAATACTTTCAGATTTGTGTATAATGCTTCATTGTTGCAAAAGATTTGGCTTCTTCCTGAACAAACTTTCTGGAATAGTTCATTTTTTTTTCTTTTAGATGAGGCATTATTTGGCTGCAATGTAACACAATTCTGCCTGAAAGAAATCACCAATTAAACATGTCTTTTTTTCCTTAAACCAGCCATCTAGCACACAATCATTATAGCCTACAGAAACAGCTCCAGGCTTGCGGTGAGACGGCTGAGCTTCAGCTTGCCAACCACAGCAACATCAGAGAAAATAGAAAAATCAAAAGCTTAAGAAAAAAGAAAAAAAAAAAGGACATCCAGTGGAAGAGATGCCGCAAAGAATTAATGAGGTTTCTTTCAGGTTTTTGGTCTTGAATCCTATTACTCTAGCAGGGGAATTTGGTAGGAAAAAAGCATGGAATGGCAACACAGAGAATCCAAATTGAAACCCTTACTGAGTCACAGACCAGCTGCATCATTTGGGGCAAGTCTTTTCATTTGTTGAGGCTTTAATTTCCCAGCATATGGAATTACCACAATAGCAGCCGTAACAGCAACAGTAATAATAATACCTGCCTATGGAGTTGAGACGAAGAGGAAGGGAAGTGATGTATGTGAATGGAATTTGTAACCATCAGAATATCACACAAGCTTTCTTTAAAAAAAAAAAGATTTATTTATTTGATAGAGATCACAAGCAGGCAGAGAGGCAGGCAGAGAGAGAGGAAGGGAAGCAGGCTTCCTGCTGAGCCGAGAGGCAGAGAGCCCGACATGGGGCTCAATCCCAGTACCCCAGGATCATGACCTGAGCCGAAGGCAGAGGCATTAACCCACTGAGCCACCCAGGCGCCGCTCACACAAGCTTTTATTGCCGTAGAGAGGTGAAAAGACACACCCAGTGTGAAATAGTGCCAAGTTGTTCAAGTTGCCCTCTGGTTTGGACACATGATCTAGAAGTGTAAGGCTGAGATGCTGAAGGATATACAGACTGTACATTCTCGCTTGAAGGTTAGCAGCGGAGGTCTTTATGGGTATGATTATATGTTTCTTGCATACATTGATACCAGTCATTAATGGTGAAGGAGAAATGAGGGAAGAAAACTAGTATTTTTGAGCATTGTTATGATTCTTTGGTGTTTTATATATATAAAATCTCCTTTAGTTAATTGGAGATAAGTTCCCTCCACAAGTCCTCTGAGGACAGAGCTCTTACATTTTCATGAGTGGTGTTGCCCTGGATGCAAAATGGGAGGGATGGTGTGGCCCAGGCATTGAGATCAGGAACGTGGATTCAGGTAGTGGCTATGTGGTCTGGGGCCAGGATTAGGGGAAGGGTCTTGCATCTGAATTTAATTTGTTAGTCACTCACAGAAGAAAGGATGAGAGTCTTCTCAATGCAAGTTTCAGGAGACTTACACCAGCTTATCAAGATGGAAAAGAGAAGAATCTTTTAGCCACTGAGGACCTCACTCAGCTCCTCAGACACATACCTTGTAGGTGACAATGAATGCATTTTGCTGTGTGGCTGACACTCTGCTAAACACTTCCAATTATTAAGCCACTCACCACCCCAACCCCTGCTGCCAGTAACCCCACAAGGTAGGTACTATGAATATCCACATTTCACAGATGAGAAAAGTGATGAATACAGAGGTTAAGTGACTCGCTTAAAGTCATCAGTTGAATTGGATTTGAGACAGCCTGTCCCCAGGGCCCCACGTTCACGATGATGCTGTTTTGCCCAAGGAGGGGAGAAATAAAGCAGAACATATGTCAAACAGCTGGGCTATAAATCTTGAGGACTCAACTCCTTAAGAAACTCAAAAGAGTTTCTCTATTTTTTTCATGGAAGAAAGTTTGACCAACTGCTCAGAGATCCCTCAGTTTTTTAGTGAATTAAAATGTAACCACCCACTCATGTATAGCTGTGTCTCTCCTCATTCTAATGTGAAATTTAGGGATTTGGGGAGACATCTGGAATTTATTTATGCCATTTGGATTTTGAAACTCAGTATTAAATTCTTATAATGAAAGAGACAAAGAAGTCAAAGTAGACCATATTAGTAAAATCTGACTACAGGGCCCATGTTTGTAAACTGGGCTTTAATGTCTAGCTAAGATACTACTCCAAATACCCACGATCATCCTTCTCAAAATGGAAAAACACACTTAAGGAATCATCCTGACTTTCTGTCTATAGGCAATGGAAAGAACTCTACTTCAGGGTTTTTTTCTCCCCCCCAGACAATGTCATAAACAGTCTAAGTGTTTGCCTAACCTGAACTTAAATATGGCAGAAAGATGATTCGACGGATATCACCTTGACTGTTTCAATTTTTCATCTGGATCATGGGGAGACAGCATGGGCTCCAGAAACAGGTAGCCTAGACTGGATTTGCTGTTCGTTAGTGGCATAATTTTGGATAATCTCCCCAAATCTTTTGAAACCTAGAGGACATCTCAAACAGAAGGCATAAGATGGAAAAGAGGATACAAATATGGGGCATTTTAGAATGTGCTTGTGTGTGTAGCTTTTTAGGGAAACAACCCTAAGAGGTGAGATCATAAAAGGTCTCATGTCCTAAGCCAGAGTGTTTGGACTCTTTCCTGAAAGCAATGGAAACTACCAGAATTGTTTTAATCTTTTTAAACACTAAATAGAATTATTTTTCTTTATTATGAATGTAGTAGATTATTATAGAAAAAATAGATAAAAAAGAAGGAAAACACTTAAATTAAACCTTCAAGGGCTTGTGTTAAACTCTCGGGAATATCTTTCTTTAATTAATTTTTTTTTAAAAGATTTTATTTATTTATTTGACAGGTAGAGATCACAAGTAGGCAGAGAGGCAGGCAGAGAGAGAGGTGGAAGCAGGCTTCCTGCTGAGCAGAGAGCCTGATGCGGGGCTTAATCCCAGGATCCTGGGATCATGACCTGAGCTGAAGGCAGAGGCTTTAACCTATTGAGCCACCCAGGTGCACCTCTTTCTTTAATTCTTAGGAATGTTTTTCTGTACCTCTGGGAGTGCAGATGGATGTTTTAATAAAAATGTAATCAGACTGTCCCACTCTTCTATAATCTTCTATTACAATTCTATAAATAGCTATGTAAGTCAATTTAGGTTTGTTTACATTGTTATTTTAATGGATACGTAGTCTTTAATGGCTGTACTAAGGTACCATGCTTTCCTTAATGCTGTTCTATTCTTGGGATGTTTAGATTACTTCCACAAATTGGAATTGTAAAGAACCCTGTAATGAACATCCTCATAACAAAATCTCAGCATCTCCTTAGAATACATTTTAAGATGTAGAAGGATATGCTTATTTTAAAGAATGTCATATATATTGCCAAATTACTCCCCAGTTAAGTTGTTTAAGTTAACTGTGCTATCAGCAGAGTTTGAGGCTACTAATTTTATTCTAGGGCCTAAGTGGGTGATGGCAATTAATTTCTGAGAGATTAGAGCATGTTCCAAGAAAATGACAAAGATGGTGAAAGTAAGGAAATGTTAAATTGGGAAATAGCTGTCTCGGAAGAGGGACCTGGTAGTGTCTTCAAATATTTGAAAGACCATTATGTGGAAGGAGGGCTGGCCTTGTTCTGTATAGTTCCCAACAACAGAACTAGGATCAGTTCATAAAGTTCCAGAAAAAGAGTCTGATTCAACAGGAAGACGATTTTCTATTATTGAATGCTAAAATACGCAAGTGGCTGATGTCGTATCTGGGAAAGCTGTCTCAGGGATAATTTCATTTGGGGTCTATGTCCTTTGGAGAAAAAGATAACCCATTTTTTTTTTTGACAACCATTGTCTCCTCTGGTCTTGTTAATACTTGCAGGTCTTAGATGTGCACTGAGTTGATATGAATTGACCAGAGCTCTGCTAGGCTGACTTTACCTGTAAATGTTAGGTCTCATATGTAAGTGTGTGAATGGATTTTGGAAACAGTCTCAGATTCTGTATTTGTGAATTTGCATACTTGCTGGAATTTATTGGTGAATGCATATCAATACTCATGGCACTTCCATGGCCATTTGCAGATATGCACAGAGCAGTAAAAATTTGGGTCCCCTGATGTGCATGTTCCCAGCTGGGATCAAACCAGGTGACACATGATCTTCCTCTTTCAGTTTCTCATACTATAAACAAGTATCCTTTTAGCAAGTCTGTTTAGGGTCATATTTTGGGCACTTTAATTTTTTTTTTTTTTTTTTTTTTGTGGGGTGGGGTGGTGATTTTGCTGTTCAAATGACCCCCAAACATAACAGGTGTTTTTAGTGCTCTTAAGCCCAAGAGGGCTGTGAGGTGCCTTTTGGAGAAATTATGTAAGATAAACTTTATTCAGGCATGAGTTACAGTGCTGTTGGCCATGAGTTCTATGTTAATGAATCGACAATACACATCAAATAAAGTGTCTTTAAACAGAAACACATGTAGAACAAGGTTATATATTGATGCAGTGGTGGAAATGCTGTGACCAGAAGCTGGCAGGATCCTAACCCTGTGTTTTCCCCAGGAGCAGAGGTTCAGGATTTGCTAAATCAGTCTTTAGAATTACTCTACATAGACCAGGAGTACCTGTTTTGCAAGAATTGAGTCTATGTGCTTTAGGAGACCGATGGATTATTTTTGCCCATAGACCACCCCCTGCAATTCTGGTCACCTGCCCTAGTCCTAAAGCCCTCACTATCCAGAGGATGGCTTCCTGAGGCTCCTGTAGGCCTTTCCCATGGGCCAGACCATGGTTATTGCAGCTGCCAGGCCCCTGATGCCAAACCCAAGCACATCAGGGGTCCCTTGGCTGCAAAGACCAGCCCGAGGCTAACCACATCACTCTGTCCTCTGAGGTGTGTCATTTAAATGTCATGTGTCTTCTAAGAATCAGAGATAGGCCCGTGTCTTTCTCATATGTTGTCCCTCTTGACGCAGAGCAGTTTTGAGTGCCGTGAAAACCATTCTGGAGGGTAAGGAGCAGGCATAAGAGACAAAGCTTAACTGAGCCTTAGTAATAACTGTCATTACTTACTGGACAGTATGGGGGACTGGACAATAGATGGTGGGCTTTGGTAAAAGCTGTTGTGCCAGCCTCCCACCCGCCAGAACTCTCGGCAGACCAGCAACTAAAGAGTTAATGCTGGTGCAGTCTGTCACCTGCTGGGGAGCCCTCTGCACTTAGTCTCAGTTCATCTCCACCACTCCCCTCTGCATGGGCCTTCTTATCCACACTTCTTCAATGAAAAAAGTAAGCTTCAGAGAAGGTGTGGAATTTGTTTAAACCCACACGATTGATTAACAGGTGGCCCATATGGGGTTGAGCATGGGTGTGCAAGCTGGCAGTCCTTGTTTGCAAACTGGCAGCCAAGTTTGATCCAATATTTTGTTTGGGGCTTAACTGATAATCTGAACTAGCTGCTATTATTTAAAAACCAGAAAATAAATTGAGACGGTTTTGGTGGCCAGTGCCCTCCTAGGATGGAGTGGTAGGGTCTAGCTTCCATGGTCTTCACTGGGGCCCACAGCCTTCATTTTCATCTCCTGCCTGGCCCTGCAGGTATTGAATTATGGCCCTGCTTACTGCTGTGTGGGCTCCTTCCTTCCATTATGAGACTGTCCGCCTATATTCTTTCATCTGATCCTCTTGTTTTTATTACCATTCTGCAGCTGAATGAATTTGCCCAGCGTCATCTGGCTAAGCAAACTGAGATTCGATCTGAGATTTCCAGACCCTTTTCCCACACAGTCTTAAATTTTTACGACCTGTAAACAGCAGGGAACTATTACCTGCCCCTAAGCAAGGTCTTACCAGAATATTCCTAATGCCTTGATCTCTAAAATTTGCTCTAATAAAAGCAAGAATCCAGTGGTGATGTGCTTGCATTCATGAACAGGGGTGGAGTGAGGCAGCAGTATCTCTCTGGGAAATTGTTCTCTAAGTATTAACAAAGTTCAAGTGAGCCCTTCACATTCTGACATTTCTGCTTTGAGGCCCTGATTTAAATTTGTGTCCTACAGCATTGGGAAATTCTTTAGGAGACAAGCACATTTTCCCCCCAGTGACTTTCCCCTTATCTTGTCTTCATGCTTCCTAAGGTCAACATGAGTGTATGGAGCTCCTTCTTCAGAAGATGTTCTAGCCAGAAGAGTTCCTGGAATTCCCGCACTGTCAGGATGACATTTCCACATCAAAGGCCATGAAATTTAGTCTATTCAACATGAGCCCATTGGGTGGAACATGAATAGCCTAAAGATGCCTGCTCCATCCAGAACAGGACACAGCAGAGCCCAGATGGCCTGCGGAGCCTCCGCACAGCCATAGCCTTCAGACTGTCATGGAATCCTGAGGAAAGTTCTCCATCCAGCCTCCCGACTTTCAGTCCTTCTTTCACACAGTGGCCAGATTAATCCTTCTGAAATTCTGTATCTCATTTGTCTCCGCCACTCAAAAGCCTCTGATGGGTTCCTCAGTTCCTTGAGGCTAAAGTCAACATTACCTCTCCTGTTTTGAGTCTTCACAGTTTGAACTCTTATCCAAACCTTATCTAACTTTTATCTCATGACTTCCAGAACTCTGATCAAACAGGGCTGCTTGGCTTTCACCAGGGACTACATATGTGAGTCTTTTCTGTTTTCCACTGGACATGTGGGTCCTCTCCTTCCTTCAAGACCTTGTCCAACCTCCTCTCCTTTGAAGTTTGGGACTTCTGAGCCTCATTTTCCCCAGCTGGCAGGTGGGTTTTGATGAGGATTAAGTGCACACAATCAGCCTTCCAGAAAACAGCTGTGGAGGAGGAGGGGGTAGTGGTGCTTTGTCACAGAGATCCACAAATACTGGGATGTACCTTGAGTGAAGCTTTGAACACAGAAAAGATCAGCTTCAGATTTCCAAGGATTAGAATTGCCTCAAAATGTCTTTTTTTGGGTTATGCACTATCATTTGAAATTTCATCTATATGTTCTAAATCACGATGATAAAATAGTTAATATATCTATTTACCTCATAGAATTCTTTTTAAACAGGAAACAACGTGTGTTGGAGAGGATGTGGAGAAAGGGGAACTCTCTTACACTGTTGGTGGGAATGCAAGTTAGTGCAGCCACTTTGGAGAACAGTGTGGAGATTCCTGAAGAAATTAAGAATAGAGCTTCCCTATGACCCTGCAATTGCACTGCTGGGTATTTACCCCAAGGATACAGATGTAGTGAAAAGAAGGGCCATCTGTACCCCAATGTTTATTGCAGCAATGGCTGCGGTCGCCAAACTGTGGAAAGAACCAAGATGCCCTTCAACGGATGAATGGATAAGGAAGATGTGGTACATATACACAATGGAGTATTATGCCTCCATCAGAGAGGATGAATACCCAACTTTTGTAGCAACATGGACGGGACTGGAAGAAATTATGCTGAGCGAAATAAGTCAAACAGAGAGAGTCAATTATCATATGGTCTCACTTATTTGTGGAGCATAACAAATAATGTGGAGGACATGGGGAGATGGAGAGGAGAGGGAGTTGAGGGAAACTGGAAGGGGAGATGAACCATGAGAGACTATGGACTCTGAAAAACAACCAGAGGGTTTTGAAGGGGCGGGTGGGGTGGGAGGTTGAGGAACAAGGTGGTGGGTAATAGGGAGGGCACGTACTGCATGGAGCACTGGGTGTGATGCCAAAACAATGAACACTGTTACGCTGTAAATAAACAAATTAAAAAAAAAATTAAAAAAAAAGAATTCTTTTTAAAAAAGATATATATATTTCACTATATATATATATATATATATATATATATATATATATATATATATGCCTGGGTGGCTCAGTTGGTTAAGTATCTGACTTTGGCTCATGTCATGATCTTGGGGTCGGTCCTGGGATCGAGCTTGTCCCCTTTGTCCCTTCCCCTGCTCCTACTCATGCTCTTTCTCTCTCTCTTAAATAAATAAATAAGTAAATCTTTTTTTTCCCCTGATTTATGTCTTTTAATTTTTGTTTTCTTTTCAGCGTAACAGTATTCATTGTTTTTGCACCACACCCAGTGCTCCATGCAATACGTGCCCTCCCCAACACCCACCACCTGGCTCGCCCAGTCTCCCACCCTCTGCCCCTTTAAAATCCTCAGGTTGTTTTTCAGTGTCCATAGTCTCTCATGGTTCACCTACCCTTCCAATTTCCCTCAACTCCCTTCTCCTCTCCATCTCCCCATGTCCTCCATGTTATTTGTTATGCTCCACAAATAAGTGAAACCGTATGATAATTGACTCTCTCTGCTTGACTTATTTCACTCAGCATAATCTCTTCCAGTCCCATCCATGTTGCTACAAAAGTTGGGTATTCATCCTCTCTGATGGAGGCATAATACTCCATTGTGTATATGTACCACATCTTCCTTATCCATTCATCCGTTGAAGGGCATCTTGGTTCTTTCCACAGTTTGGCGACCGTAGCCATTGCTGCAATAAACATTGGGGTACAGATGGCCCTTCTTTTCACTACATCTGTATCCTTGGGGTAAATACCCAGTAGTGCAATTGCAGGGTCATAGGGAAGCTCTATTTTTAATTTCTTGGGGAATCTCCACACTGTTCTCCAAAGTGGCTGCACCAGCTTGCATTCCCAACAATGTAAGAGGGTTCCCCTTTCTCCACATCCTCTCCAACACACATTGTTTCCTGTCTTGCTAATTTTGGCCATTCTAACTGGTGTAAAGTGGTATCTCAATGTGGTTTTAATTTGAATCTCCCTAATGACTAGTGATGATGAACATTTTTTCATGTGTCTGTTAGCCATTTGTATATCTTCATTGAAGAAGTGTCTGTTCATATCTTCTGCCCATTTTTTGATATGATTATCAGTTTTGTGTGTGTTGAGTTTGAGAAGTTCTTTATAGATCCTGGATATCCACCTTTTGTCTGTACTGTCATTTGCAAATATCTTCTCCCATTCCGTGGGTTGCCTCTTTGTTTTGTTGACTGTTTCCTTTGCTGTGCAGAAGCTTTTGATCTTGATGAAGTCCCAAAAGTTCATTTTTGCTTTTGTTTCAATAAATAAGTAAATCTTAATAAAACAGATGTATCATATATTTATCTCTATATCTATTTATCTATATATATCTGTGACTGGGAAGACAGATTGAGACAAGTCTTGTCTAACAGCAAGGACATCAGGCACATGTCAGACACACAGTAAGCACTCAGCAAATGCCCACATTTCCTTTATTCTGATGACTTTTATAATCAGTTAAGGATATCATAGACAGGAATTTTGTCTGAGTCACTACAAAATCCCCGGATGGATTTGGTCTGCGACTTAAGCTCTATTTGAGGTTTTTGTGTTTTATGGGTATATCTCATGGCTTCTTTCAAAGTTTCTTAGACTAACTTTTGAAGAAAATCTGAAAATAAGAGCCAAAAGGAAAATGTTCAGCCAGTTCTCCCTTTTATGGGCATGTTGGCAGTTTGTCTGTCCAAACTAAATAGTCTCTGTTATGATCTTACCCGTTTTGATTTGCAGAGAATCTAAAACTTGTCCTGGAATGAACTTGCTGGCCAGTTTCTTTTAAAATATGATATTAAATTTTTTTTAAAAGGCAACATGAAATGTCATTGGCTCTTTCATGTGGACATTGCATCAGCAATTCTAGGTTTTCTGATTGGAAGGGAAAACAATGTTTTGGTCGGTCCCTTATTTGAATGTAAGGAGTAATACCTACAGATGGCAGCCCAACTAGAAATCATCTCTTTAACACAGATTATGCTACTATTTGGAGCTAATATTGTATTTTTAATCAGATTTCATTCTCCTCTAAGCTAATATTCCAGAAATCAAAGCAGCCCTCTTGTTATATACCTGGATGTACAGAAGGAAAGTATTGCTTGCAAATAGACACAAATCAGTTTTCAGAGGTAATCAGGGGATGTGGAGATTCAGTTTCAGCAAGTGAAGGTGGCCAAATGAGCTGGCATGTGTCAGATGATTTGGCATGCAGAGGTCAGCCAGGACTACATGTCCACAGAAGAAGGAAGGAATGGGTAAATGGTGGAGAGGAACAGAGTTGAGTGTGGCTGTTTCTCTCTGAACCCTACCGCACCTGAGCTCAGGATGTTGCATTTTCAGATCAGTGTCCATTGTCAGATCCCAGTTCTGCCTGCTCCTGCACTACTAAGTACCCGTGTCAATGATGCCAAAGACCTTGTGCCCACCCCCTCTTGCTCAAGCTCTCTGCAACCCAAAGCAGGAGCTGCAGCCTCTGATACATTTTCCACTCTCTGATTAATTTCATTCAGAGGCTCTGGTGTTGGGACATGACCTTCCAGGTCATAGTTTTAGTCATTTTGTGGGTTTCAATGGGAGTATGCAGCAGTCCAAGGATTGAATTTGTGTTTTATCTGGTGGTACAATGGCGGGGTGAAAAGACCAGTGGGCTTTGGTGGCATACGGGCCCAGGTTTGAATCCTGGTTTGCCACTTACTGACTCTGGGCAAACCACCCAACCTCTCTGAATCTCACTTCCTCACCTAATCTGTGAAATGGGAGGCAGTCACTCTACAGGATTTTGTGAGGTTTGCCAGAGGTAATCAAGTGACGTATTTGACACATAACAGGAAATGTAACAAGTGACAATTAAAATGAAACAAGGGATGAGGTATAAAATAGGCCATTTGGTCAAGACTCTGTGATGAACCAGAAATGGTCCACATGAAATTTACCAGATCCATGCAAACACTTTTTTCACTATGTTCCAAAATTTAAAATTGCAAGCATACAAGATATGGTAGATTCTTCTCTAGCTCATGTCCCTCATATTCTTCTTCTTTTTTTTTTAAGATTTTATTTATTTATTTGACAGAAAGAGATCACAAGTAGGCAGAGAGGCAGGCAGAGAGAGAGGAGGAAGCAGGCTCCTTGCTGAGCAGAGAGCCCGATGCGGGCCTCGATCCCAGGACCCTGAGATCATGACCTGAGCCGAAGGCAGAGGCTTAAACCACTGAGCCACCCAGCTGCCCATGTCCCTCATATTCTAAAAAGAAATTATTTTGCTTTTGCTAACTCCTCAAGCTCTGTTCCTCATCCTTCCCTTCACAGTTCCACCATATTTGTTGAAGGTTGGAGCCTTGAGGGGGGAGCAGATTCTTAGCCTCTTGCTCCTTTCACAGCCTGCTTTCTGTTTCCACAGTTCTCCTGAAACGTCTCTCACCAACATGCTCATGCTGTGTCTATAGCCAACAAGCTTGTCAACTCTGCAGCTTCCCAGCCCAGTGGCCACCACTTTCTTTCAAACAGCAGATCTCAGTCTTGTCCGCATATTAGAATCATGGGCGGGGCGGGGGGGGGGCTTTAAAAATGATTGATGCCTGGATACCACCCCCTAGAGGCTCTTATGTGAGGTTCTGGTATGCAGCCTGGGCACTGGAATTTTTAAAAGCTCCTTTGTTGATGATTAAGGTGTAGTTAAGGTTGAGAACCACAGCTAAGACCCCACCCTCTCCTTCATTTGTATAATATTGCAAAGCTTTGTTTCCCCCACTTGCTAAACACTTCTGATTCTCTTTCAGGGTCTCACTCAAGTCCTGTTTAGAATGCAGTTTTGTGAGTAAGGCAATTTATAGTTGGGGTTGTCGCTATAGTGCTGCTAAAGGAAATCCGTAATTCTTGGTGAATCAGAAAGCTTACTGAATATAGGTTCAGAGTACAGCTGGATGGCTATGAGGAAGAGATAAGGGAGGGAGGAAAGGGAAGAAGGATGGAAGGAAGGATGAGAGGAAGGAAGGGAGGGAGGGAGGAAGGAAGGAAAATCTTGTACTTTATGATCCAAACAACTAAATAACCCTGTATATCTAATGCTTTCTTTTCTACTGCATCTCAACAGAAGTACCAGGAATATTAATATTAGCTATGATTTATTGAGCATCATATTATATCCTCACAGCAACTTTGGTGAGAAGGATACTATTTTCTTCATTTTTTTCCAGCAAGGAGATGGACATGAGGACCCAGAACACAAGCTTAGAAAACAATAAAGCTGCTATTTTAACTGAAGTCAAATCCTCTATGGACTAAGAATCGTAAGTAATTGATGCCAAAGCTTGGAGAATTGCGTCAGAAGTCCTTCCTGAGGGAAATATTCAAATACCTGAAATCGGTCTTGTACCTCCCACCCCCTTTCCCTTCTTCAGGGTAGGACCCTGCCATCCTTCTATGTGTGCTTTGGTCTTAAAACTTGTCTTCCCATCACCCAAGCCACCCCTATTCAGCTTGACAATGGCTCTGTTGACAAGTGGTGTCCACAGTGTAACAGAGCAGTGACTCTCAGGCACTGGCCACTTGTGGAGCACATCTGGGAGAGTGGCCAGGCCAACAGCAACACAGAAAGTTTGCAATGGTGGTTTGTCTTCTCTGCTCAGCAGACAACGTGGGAAATGAAGGACTAGGTTTTCGTTGGGAGGGAGCGGCCTGAGGTGGAGACAGGATTTCTCTGTGGGCCTCAGAGAGCTGGTAATGGTGAGAGGAAAAGGAAAGAGCGCAGGATTGGGTAAGATGAGGAAAATGAGTGTCTACTGAGGAAAGTGGTAAGGATTCAGCAAAACTTTTCTTTCTACACCGCTCCACCCTGCCATGTTCCTCTTCCCCACTCCTCCCTCCCTGCTTGCTGTGATCCTTTTCTCCCCTAACCAGCCAACTGTCCCTTGAACCTGTATTCAGTAAGCTTTGTGATTAACCACGGATTGCAGATTCCTTCTAGCAACACCATGGCAACAACCTCAACTACCAATTGCCTTAATTATAAGATTTGCATGCTTTATCACACAAAACAACATTTAAATAGGATGTGAGTGAGATTTTAACACAACATAGTGGTGCATCGCCAGGACTGAAAAGTGAGTTGAGATCTGGGGAAAGACACTTGTTTCAGGGTGGGGCGGGGTCAGAGCAGCAGAAAGGGAAGTCATCCCCCACTTGTGGCTCTGTACCTAGAGCATGCCAGAGAATGCACGAGTCACTTGAAGTCTGAAAGTCTGAAAAGATTGGGCTTGGCTGCCAGGAAGTGAAATTTCATGCTCACTCATGGTAACTAGATTTGTCCTTGTGGTTCACACATTTTGTTCCTTCATTTCATGGCTTTGATTTTTGATTTCTACTTAAAATGCTTCATTTTGTTCTTCTCTTTGAACTTGCCTCAAAGCCTGTGTGGGAGGGGCACACTGACATTTCTGGGGTTTCTGTTTTGTACCAGGTGCGGTGGTAGGCACTCCAGTTATGGAGGGCATACACGCACACACATATGGAATCTAGGCCTGATGGGGAGGCAGGGAGAAGACGGTGAGGAGAAAATGGGGAACAGATGGGATTTTGGAGAAGGGGGTGGCTGGAAGGGAAGAGACTGGTAGAAAAAGCAGAGGAAGAGAGAAATAGGTGTAGAATGTGGGAGTGGGGAGGAAAGGGAGAAAGGAGAGACTGTGTAGAAGAATGAAGTAGTGAAATGGGGAAGCAGCTGGCTGAGTGAAGTGGACAGGTGAGAGTAGGACAAGTGGTATGAACTGGAAGATGAAGAAAATGACAGAAGAGGTGGAATCTCCATGGAAGGGGGCAGGGTGACTCCATGGAAAGTGTTGGGAGTGTTATGGACTTAATGGTGTCCTCCTCCCCCATTCAAATATTGAAGCCCTAATGCTCAATGTGACTGTATTTGGAGATAAGACCTTTAAGGAGGTAATTAAGGTAAACAAGGTTATGGGGGTGGGTCCCTAATCTAATAGGACTGGTGTCCTCATATGAGGAAGAGACATCAGATCTCTCTCTCTCTCTCTGCCATGTGAGGACCCAGTGAGAAAGCGGCTGTCTGTAAGCCAGGAAGAGGGTTTTCATTAAAAACAAACCCTGCTGGTACCTTGCTCTTGCAGTTCTAATCTCCAGAATTATGAGAAGATAGATTTCTGCTGTTTAAGTCCCCAGCCTGTGGCATTATTCGTTTATGGCAGTTTGAGAGCACTAATACAAAGGGTATGGAGATTGGAGGTTACTGCAGGAGGCCAGGAGAAAGCATTCACCCCAACCTGCCCATGTCTGGGGGGTGGGTAGTGACATGTGCTTTACATTTCCTCCTCCCATTCAAACAACACAAGGATACTAGCTCTGTTGGCCAGGGGATTATATGCTCACGTCCATATATGTCATTGCTAACTGATGATGAGGCTTTGGGTCTCATTTGTAAAAAGTGATAAACAGGACCAACCTTATTGGGGTTGCTGAAAGAATTAAAGAAGGCTTTATCACATGCGTACCTTCTAGCTGTTAGTGTTGAGTGCATGTACATACTAAGTTTTTTGAAGAGCAAAGGCTCTTAAGATTTCCTACACAATAAGAAAGTGGAAACTTTGTTTTTGTCTCTAGCTTATATTGGGTTGAGTCACATGAAATTGCCATTTCTAAGAGTCAAAAGCACAGTAAGTGTTTTTTAAAAGGAACATTTCACATACAAATCCAGATATATGGATTTACTTGAAATATCTGAAAATCTAGCACCGTGAGTTCACACTTCCCTAGGAACTTGGCCCACTAGAGTGGGGGATGCCTGCCTCCTTCAGGGGGAGCATGCTGCCCTAGGTCCCCAGGTCTCTGTCTCCCACTTTCCACTCATGCATACCTCATTAATCCAAGAGCTTTAGGGTGATAGCCCTTGACTTCATGTATTGTTTAGAGCTCTGCTAATGTGTTGCTGATAATGCTAAGAAATGGGTACACTTTCTTCAGCAGGAAAAAGTATTAGAACAACAGTGTAGAACCATGTGAGCAAATGGTGAGCACAGATCATTGCAAAACAAACATCCAAGGCCTTGGCTGATCAAACAAGCCCCTGGGAGAGCCAGTCTGCATTTTGTCACTCTGCTTTGACAGCATCATGGAAACACTTTCCTCTTGGCTGAAATCCTTCCCTTTGACATGTTTCATTCACATGCAAGCCCATTTACTGAGCATCCGGTGTGTATTCCTTTCTCTTGCTTGTGCTTTTGTTTTAATCCCCTATTAGAAGTCCATGTGTCCAGTGAGAAGCAATTCCATAGAAAACAAGGAGGCCGAGGGAAATGTTAGCTGGCTGGCCAAAAATATCAGGCTCCTCACAATAACAAAAATCTGTATCACCTTCTAGGTTGCATACTTTTTCTCACATAGTATCTCATTGGCTATTTCCAGTGAGTCCAGTGGAATAGGAATATATTATTCCCATTCTCAATGATGAACAAACAGTGGCTTAGAGTTCATATAACTTGCACAGTCAGGAAGGGTTAGGGCTGAAAATGGCACACAGAGGCAGCATAGTTAGCTATGAAGAAAAGCAACACTGCACCATGGGTCAAAATAGGCCTTGCTAACAACTAAGTTTAAAAAATAATCCTAGTGTTTTAGTTGGTCTTTTTTCAAAAAAATATTTTATTTATTTATTTATTTGCTAGAGAGAGAGAGAGAGAGAGAGGGAGAGAGAAAGAATGAGCACACAAGCAGGAGAAGCAGCAGGCAAAGGGAGAAGCAGACTCCCTGCTGAGCCTGGAACCAGACTCAGGACTCTATCCCAGGACAATGACCCAAGCCGAAGGCAGACACCCAACTGACTGAGCCACCCAGGCATCCCTTAGCTGGCTTCTTTATGAGATGGGCTTACTAGCAAAGCTGATGCTAATTTAGCATTGAGGAAAATAGAGTATTTAAATCAGAGAGAGTTAACTGGTCTCCCTGCAGTCCGGGCTATAGACAGTATGTAGAGTAGTAGCTAGAGAAGCTCTAGAAAGTATCTGATTCTCCCTTAGAACTCACTAATTTCATTCTATATTCTTTCCTGCTACTCCTAGAGTACTAATACTTACTCCTTTCTCAATGCAGGACTCCAAGTAGCCACTCTCCATCCTAGAAAGTTGATATGGGGTTAGCACTAGATGTGAAACTTGTCTGGAATTTGGTGCTCAGGTATGGATATCTGTTTCAAGAGGGGCATAAGTATTGTCAGTGAACCCCATGGTGTCCAGGGACAAGTCCTCCTTGTAAGTGTGAGGAGCCCCAGGGAAGTGTGGGAAGCTTCATCTTCAAGTGGACTATTCCTTGCTACTGCTAAAAGCAACATAAGGCCTAATGGAGAAACATTAAAAAGGGCCATATTCTGGGTATAATTAATAACTTCCTGCTCACCAGTCATGTTTTAATGGAAGGTGCTACCTTATTAAGTATTATATTTTTGTTACTGATGACATTGAAACTATAGGTGAAATCTGTAAGTGGGGATCAAATCTGAAACTCTGTTCAGGGTACCTGGGGGCTCAGTTGGTTGAGCATCTGCCTTCAGATCAAGTCATGATCTCAGAGTCCTGGTTTCAAGCCCTGCATTAGCAGGAAGTCTGCTTCATCCTCTCCTTCTGCTCCCACTACCCCCTTCTCATGCTCTCTCTCAAATAAATAAATAAGATCTTTAAAAAATATCTAAAAGTCTGTTTGGATACCATTCCCTCTTAGCCTCAGGGACAAACAGGGGGATGGTTAACAATTTCTGAGATATTTTAAGGGTCTGGCACATAAAACTGTCATCAAGTTTTTGTTAAGTTTCTAGATTATATTGGAATCATATAAAATTGGTATTTTTGGTGGGTTATAAAATGGTTGAAAATCAGCAGTTTTATATGATTCATTATAATTCATACAAAGGCAAGAGAATGGACTCGATTCTTTAGACCTATGACACATAAAGAAAAGGGGAACTTGAGAAACTGTGGAGTTCACTGTGCATAGGTATTGGGTTATGATGGGTTGAATCATGTCCCCCTGAAATTCCATGTTGAGGTACCTCAGAATATGACCATATATGGAGGTAAGGCCGTTAAAGCTGTGATAAAGTTACAATGAGGCCCAGAACATGGACCCTAATCCAATCTGACTGGTACCTTCATAAGAAGAGGACATTTGGACACACGAAGAGTTATTAAGGCTTCTCTGAATAGAGGAAAGTCCATATGGGGACATAGCAAGAAGGCAGCCATCTGTAAGCTAAGCAGAGAAGCTTCAGAAGAAAACAAACCTACTGATACCTTAACCTTGGACTTACAGCCTCCAGAACTGTGAGAAGATAAATTTCTGTTGTTGAAGCCTCTAGTCTGTGATACTTGGTATACCTGGGTATATGCAAACACAGGGAACAAGAGGGAAGAATGCGGACAATGAATGTGGTCCAAAGACAGATTTTTAAAGGCCCTCCAAGACCATTCCAAGGAATATTGGCTTTATTGTGAAGGACAAGAGGGGATGATAATGATCTGGGAAATTGATAGAAATCTACCCATGATAAAAGGGTTGATAATAACAAAACAGAAAGGCAACCCACGGAATGGGAGAAGATATTCGCAAATGACACTACAGACAAAGGGCTGATACCCAAGATCTATAAAGAACTCCTCAAACTCAACACTCAAAAAACAGATAATCACATCAAAAAATGGGCAGAAGACATGAACAGACACTTCTCCAAAGGCGACATACAAATGGCTAATAGATACATGAAAAAATGTTCATCATCATTAGCCATCAAGGAGATTCAAATCAAAACCACATTGAGATACCACCTTACACACGTTAGAATGATCAAAATTAACAAGATAGTAAACAGCAAGTGTTGGAGAGGGTGTGGAGAAAGGGGAAACCTCTTATACTTGTTGTGGGAATGCAAGTTGCAAAGTGCAGCCACTTTGGAAAACAGTGTGGGGATTCCTTAAGAAATTAAAATAAAATTAAAATTATTAAATAAATTTAAAATAAATTAAAATTAAAATTAAAAACAGCTTCCCTATGCCCCTACCATTGCACTACTGGGAATTTACCCCCAAAGATACAGATGTAGTGAAAAAAGGGCCATCTGTACCCCAATGTTCATAGCAATGGTCACAATTGCCAAACTGTGGAAAAAGCCAATATGCCCTTCAACAGATGAATGGATAAAGAAGATATGGTCCATATATACAATGGAATATTATGCCTCCATCAGAAAGGATGAGTACCCAGCTTTTGTGTCAACATGAACAGGAGTGGAGGAGATTATGCTGAATGAAATAAGTCAAGCAGAGAGAGTCAATTATCATATGGTTTCACTTACTTGTGGAGCATAAGGAATAACATGGAGGACATTAGGAGAAGGAAAGGAAAAGTGAATTGGGGGAAATCAGAGGGGGAGACAAACCATGAGAGACTGTGGACTCTGAGAAACAAACTGAGGATTTTGAGGGGGGGCAGGGTGTTAGGTGAGCCTGGTGGTGGGTATTAAGGAGGGCACATATTGCATGGAGCACTATGGATGTGGTGTATAAACAATGAATCTTATAACAGTGAAAAAATAAAATTAAATTAAAAAAGAAGGGTTGATAATAGCGATAAATTCAAAGAATCCCTTGACAAAGATTCCATTGATGTCAAATGAGATTTCACAGGGAAGTGGGAAAAAATTACTTTGTAAAAAGTCTTTTCTAAAAAAAATGAATCATGATGCAAGAAAGACATTGGAAAAAATTATTTATCAACTTAAGGGCATGAGCTCCTTGGGGGATGTTGACAATTGGCAAGGCTACCAACTAATGCCTTACTGATGGTTCTCAAATATGTTACAGTATATCTGGCAAGATGTGTTTTAAGGGAACTACATATGCTGTAGTTTTCTGTTATTGGCAGATGAAAAGACTGTAAAATTGCAAATATTTTATGTTATTTTATAATTAGCCTTTCCTTAACTAGGGATAACTCCTTCCCCTTGAAGTAGAGATGGACATATATGAGTTTAAGCCCTTTCTAGCTCCATGATCTTGGGCAAGTCAACTTATCCTGCTCTTGTCTTTCAATCAAGAGTACACCTGCCTCTATGCTGCCTGCAGATGAATGATGACATGGGGTAGTAAACCATTCTGTGAGATTATTACTGTATCAAGCAGAGTCACACTATGTTCATGGTAAAAAACAAAACAAAACAAAACAAAAAAAAAACCCAAAATCCTTTGTTTAAACCAATTTTAGTCAGAAAAGGCAACCATCAAGAGCAGACCTGTAGACTGCTAAACTGAAAATAGGAATCCTTTCTGGGACTCCATATGGCAGAATGGACAGGGTGTGGACTTTGGAGACGGGCATAACTTGAGTTTAAATACCTGTCCTACCTCATCATGCTTGTGGGATCGTAGGGAAGCTGCTCACCTCTCCTCATCTGAAAGATGGGTATATGGAGACAGCGTTTGTGAAGTATTGGCATGTGGTAGGTGTTTGATAAAAAGGCTCTGTTAGGCTGATCATAATAATACCTCCTCTGGTGACAAACTTTGGAGGATCCATTTCATTAATTATTGGGGCACATCTTTCATGAATGATTGTTGAATCATTGGGGGAATGACAACATTTTTTGTGTTCTCCACCCCCAGCTTATTCCAAGAACGTTGCCTTGTCCTTTTTGTGTCCTTGTTTCAAGGTTGTGCAGAGCAGGAAACAAAAATTCCTTGAAAGTTACACTTCCTGATTTATTTTCTGAAGGCTCAAATCCAAGTATATATGCTGAGAGAGGTGGAGTGGGAGCCTTTGAAATGAGACTCCCCCTGCTGACCTGGAGACAGAGTGTCAGAGATGGGTACGTCTGTGAGAAGTGGAAACAATGACTCTGTGTGGCCCGGAATTGCTCAGACTCCAGGTTCCCGGCCTGGAAAGTGATTCCCAGTTCCCATGCAGGGTTCGAAAGCAGAATCCACAGACATCTAAGAGACAGGCAATTTATAAGAGTGGGTGTAACTGGCATGAAGACCTCCCTGGTATTGGAGGTCATTGGGGAGAGGAGCCAGGTAATAACTGAAACCTGAATTCCTGCTGGCACGGAACCTTGGAATCAGATTCAAGTTGAAGGAAAGACAATAAGAAAATGTGACACTTCTTGGAAACCTGTATTTGTAAATTGAGTCAGACCTGCCATAGTGGTAAAACATCAAAGAATCTAAAGATGCATGAATTCCTACTCTCTGGAAGCTGACCCTCTTTTTGGGAGCTGGAGGAGGTCATAAGCCACCTACATGAGTTACTACCATTTGGAACACTACAAGGTCCTAATGTATGAATTACAGTTAGGGTGACTCCGTCACAAGAGGTAGGCAGCTAAATTCTGCAAAAAGCACACAGCCAGGATGATGGGTAAATGTTTCTCCTGAAGGGATATATTAAAGTATACCCTCCCCCAATCACTGCGTGCCAATACCACTCCTATGTAATTGCGATAAAATTTTGCAAACCCTCAAATTCTTTTGGAAATATGCCTGCTTGATGTGGAGATATGGTCTGGAAACGTGACTGAATAGGGAGCTATATAGTTAATGATTTCCATAGCAGTGCGTGGTCATTTATCTTCATGGAGTTTGAGGTGTCAGAAGGCCCTTGGATGTCAACTAGTTCCTCCTATCCCTTTCATCCCCCACCCTCTCCCATTTTATAGGGTTGAATTTGGATTTAGTGAGGCCTCAAGGTTATTCTGACAGACCACTGTGATGGTCAGGGCCTTGGGGTAGAAGGTTTAGGGGGCTGGGCCCAACGAGCATCTCCACTCTTCAAATGCTGTGTGAACACCTGGTGCTGTTATCTCTTGTCAGGACAAACATCTGCTTCTTAACTGGAGATTTAGTCTCTGTCCCTTCTGGACACTGATTAATCATCTTAAATCACCATTCTCATAAACTTTCTTGTTTACAAACTTACAAGATTATTCCATTAAAAAATAATCTAAACTTTGTGGTTTGGCATTCAAGGCTTTCTATGATCTGATTCCAACCAAGTCTGGTTCTTTTCTTTTCTTTCATTTTTTTTCTTTCTTCCTTTTTTTTTTTTTTTTAAATCAACCAAGTGTTTTGAGCTCATTTCCCTCAGCTGTATATGCATGTACTTTGTTCTGCTGCGGGAGCTTTGTGGCTACTCTGCACGCTGTCCTCTTTCATGCTTTTACTAATGTTCTTGCTGCCTGGAATGAATACCCCTCCCACCAATCCTTATCTATTTTTCAAGGCTAAATTACATATTCCCTCCTCTCAGGAGCCTTCCCTGGGTGAGGGATATAGAGCATTAGATGGGCTTGGGTTTGAGAGTGTACTCTGCCCCTTACTTCCTAGAATACCTCAGGCAGGTTATTGAATTTCTCCAGGGCTCAGTTTTCTAATCTGTGAGATGGGCAAGTCAACACCGACTGTGTAGCCTTATGAAGTATAGATGGATTAGTCATACTGTGAAGGGCTTGGCATAGTTCCTTGTACATAGTAAACATCAAAGAATGTTATATATTACTCTGATTACTCCAGAGAACTGCAAGCTCCTTTTCTGTGAATTCTCATTCACTTTGAGGTCTCTTATATTCTTTCTTATAAATCTAGTTTTGCCTTTTAGGTACTGAATCTCATGTGTTGTTTCCCCTCTGGGATTGATAACTCCTTAAACGTGGGATCATGTTTTAGTTAGCTTGTGTCCTATACATTGCCCTCTATGCAGCAGGCCCTCAAAACACAGGCAAAGGCTGACCTTTTGGGTGTGAAATTTTGGTGTGACAACAATTTGCTTTGTTGTCACTTTTCCCTGTAAAAGTTGACAATAGTTTTTTCTTTTTTAAGTCAATTTTCTTAGGTATGAAAACCCCAGTTGTGGGGCTTTTTTTCCCTTGAAACATGGAAGACAACGTGTGAAGAGGGTGGTAGAGATTGATAAATTTCAACTAATTCTTGGGAAATGCAAGTGAGGAAGGCCATGTGGCCTCAACTAACTGGGCCAACTCAGCCTCGCGGTTGTCCAGCATGCATTCTCTATTCCATGGTTTGTGTGATACTCCTAGAAGGGGTGGGGATGGTTTTACATTCTGATAAGTTTGGAAAACAGATGCTAATGACCTGCTCACGGAGAGACAGAGGATATAGTAAGAAACTAAAATCTGTGAGAAGTCCTACAGTAAAAAAAAAGCTACAAAGTGTAGCTAACATTCATTGAGCTCTTTCATGGCAGGTGCTTTGACAGTAGACCCTTTACATGAATTCTTTAATTTAATCCTCAAATGCTTTATCCCCTTTAAGAATAGATATAATTATTATCCTCACTTAACAGATGAAGAAAAACTTGAATGGTCCAAGTCTCACAACAGTTAAGAGTTGGACCTGGGATTGGAATCAGATATTTATAACCCCAGAACCTGAGTTCTGGTCCACTGTGGTACACAGCTTTTCACATTCCCCAATTTGCCTGACCAGGGAATGCTTTCGGTTAGCCTCTTACTAATAACCCATGAAAGTCCTATTCCTTGAGATGCACTTTGGGCAACAGAGCCTTGCCTTCCCATGCTCCTTGGTTCATGGCAGCAGCCATGACCTTTCCATCTCTGCACCTTTGCTCACTGACCTCTGCCTGCATGCTCCTAATCACGTTGACTCTCTCATGATATTTTGCTCTTCTTCCAAGGTCCAGTTCAAATGCAACTCTACAAGGAGCTTTTTTGGATATCAGCAGGTTGATGTGCAAAGCCCCTCTGTGTTCTCCTTTGTTGCTAACATTTGGTCTCTCTGTCAAGGGCCATTTCCTAAGAGCCTTGGTAAAGTTTCCGGCACAGAGTGGATGCTCAGTTAGAGTTTGGTGAAATACAATCTTCCTAGCTGCTCAAGGGGGTCACTTCCCTAGCCTGAGGCTCGTCAGGTCATGGGTCATGGACTTGCCAGTGTGACTCTAACTGGCAACCTGGGCTGAGGCTGGCTCCAACCCTTGTCAGGTTCGGACAATCTCTCTCCCTAACGCCCTGGCAGTTCATTAGTTAACATTGCCCTCCCTCTGCGCCTTGCAGATGTGGCCTCTCCCCAGCCTCTATGAAGTGAGGAGCACGATTAGATCACATCAGGCCTCTCATCAGTGTTCTTTTGGGGACAAACCTGACTTGTCCTTTCCAGGGTGTTGTCCAGGTTTCATTACAAAGCCCCCCAGTGGCTGTGCCTCAGATGAGTCAGCTGGCTTGGGGCTTCATTAGCAACTCTAATTGCCTTTTTGTTTTTGTCCTCTTTGGGGCCTTCTCAGGCCCAGAGGTGGGGCCTGGTGGGCCTGGCTTCCAGAAATGCCGCTAGCCTCCACAAGAGCCCGTGATGGGAAGTCCGCGCCCCGCTCCCCAGCAGCCACGTCATGCCACACTGCGCATTTCTGGACCGCACCCTTCCCCAGGGTGTACTCAGGCGCCATGCAACCGCTGGCCACCCCAGCTCCCCAGCTGCCTGTGATGAAGTCATGGGGTGGGGTCCTGGAGACCCCCCTCCAAATAGGGTGGGGGCTTCCCCAGCTGGCCTGGGAATGGTGGAGAGGAGAGACGGTAATAATCTTGTCCGTCCAATCCACTGCTCCCTCTCTTGAGCTTGCATGGCCAGTGTGGAGAGAAGTGGAGGGAGGAAGAGAGAGCAGAGAAGGCAAGGGGAGGAGGAGGACGGCGGAGTGGTAATCGTGGATCCCTCACTTCCTCCACTAACAACTGGGGATGGAGAAAGGAACTAGCAGTTTCTCTCACCCACCTTGCAATGAGCTAATTGAGCTAACTTCTCTCTTCTCTGTTAACGTCTTCCTTCTGATCTTAATCTCTTTTTTTTTCCCCACCGAGACCACAAAATGTAGGAGAAGCCACCATAATCCATCTTATATAACTAGAATTTGATACAGAGCAAACAATATCCCAGAGACAGAGCAGCAGCTGTTCTGGCAAGGCAGGTAGAGCCCTTCCCAATCCAAGCATGCTTCCCCAGGCAGGGTCTCCCATCTCACCCAGGCCCAATGGGCATTTTGCTCTTGCTTCTGCACAGTGGGCTTTGCAGACTGAGGTTGCCTAGATGTCCCAGACCACTCAAGCTTGGTTAAACCCGTGCGACTTTGTCGCCTCTGCCTGTGAGCATATATGTGTGTGCAGAGGAATGAATGCTCTGTTAAAATCACAGCCTGCCAGAAGAATTTACTGATAGATCTCTGTGGATGGCTAGTTATTTGCACCTGGAATTCTGCCTCGGAAAGATGGGAAATCTGATAACAGGGACTTTCCCAGGGAAATAAGAACAACACACCACACATTTATGTACCCCTCCACCTAAAACCACAGCATACTTCCCATATGACCAATGCCCTAGAAAATCAAGGAATATTTGAGCTTTTCTGCTCCCTACCTGTATCAGAGGCACAACCAAGAGGGCAGAGACACCCTACTCAGACTCTAGCATGGTCAGTCAACTGCAACTGGAATGAAAAACTTGGGGTTGAACTTTTTTCTCCGAGGACATCATATCCATAATATCCTCACCGTGTTGTTACAAAGGAAAAGCCAAATGATTTATTTAACTTTAAAAAAACGTATTCTGCAAAACAAGTTTGTAAGAACTTGTAACCACATAGTTACAAGTAACCACACTTAAGAGAATTTTTCGGAGTGGTGTTAAAATCTTCCATGGCAAAGATTTCTAAGTTAATACAAAGATCATAGCTCCGGAAGTTGAGTTTCATATATCGGGATAAGAAAACATAGATACTCTGACCCGGGCAATAAATGAGCCCGTCACCACATTAGTGAATGTGAGACGCATCGGTTTGGAGATTCTGAGGAATCTCCTACACACATTTTCTAAGAGAAATCCCATTTTTCAAAGAGTCAAAGCTTTCATAGAGGTTTGCATCAAGCGGAATAGAAAGCAGGAGAAGGCATGACTTCTAAGGATTTCCAACCTTTGATTCATAATTTGTTGACATATTTTTACAAGTTCCCCATTTCTTTACAAGCAGCTCTGTTAAGTTCTCCCAGTAAATATTTTTGACGAAGTTCAAACAGGAGGGAAAAAGAGAAAAAGTGCAATGAAAAGAGTGGCTTACCTTTTCTGGGTATTGCTGATGTCAAACTTTCCCCCCAGACATGAGGCTTTCTTGCTTTGGTTGTCCCATGAATTTAGAAACCATTAAAAATTTTAAAGCAGAAATATGTGCGTCTTATTCGAAGCTGCTTTGAAACAATACAAAAAATAACTCGATGAAAAATAAAGTGCTCTTCTGAGCATTAGAATGTGTTTGAAGCTTGGAGCTCATGCTGTTGCACGAAGTTTTGCAACTGTCTCTCAGTTTAAACAACCTCCCGCTCCTCCCCACCACTTGCCAACGTCTATAATTTAAAGCAACTGCAATCCTTCCCATAATACTCACATTTCAAAGAGCTTAATATATACGCTCGTTAAGAAAGAGTAGGAGCCAGTGACGTTCTTCTGCAAACCCCGGACTGAGGCAAATGGGAAGCAAAGGTTTCAGGTATCTGAGCAATTCTATTTCTCTCTTTTATCCGTAGCTCTTCTCACTGTGTGACTTCAGTTGCTTCTTTGCCTTTTCAAGTGATGCCTTGAGAACAAATGGCATCACTTCATTGGGAAGAAAAAAAAAAAAGGAAAAGAAAGGGGGAAAAAAAGCACACAGAAAAGTTTCTTTCTCAACTTACAGAACAGTGATACTAGTGAAATTGTGTTTAAACATCACTTTTGCTAACACAATTATTTCCATGCAATTCTTCCCTAATTCATCTGTTTGAAAATGTAAAATTAGTATACACTTTAGTTTCATAAAAGGGGAAAATACCTAAACTGATATCATGTAAATTGGACTTATTTTAACCTGCATTCTGTATGTGAATCATAATCTGTAGGAGGAATACTCACTTTGCAGTGCGTGTCCATGTAGCTGGCTAAGTCTCTGACATAGAGACTTAAGCAATGATTTTACTCATTCAACCATGCTTCTCCACCTGCCATTAAACACCACACACACACACACACACACATACACACACACACACAATTTATGAATTCAAATTACAGTCAACTTAAATGGTGATTTTAAAAATATTTATAGTAGATCTTAAAGTGGGTCTTCCTCAGTACCTGATAGATAATAAGTACTCAGTAAATACCTGCTCAGATCATCCAACAGTTTCGACAATTTGAGTTTGCATTGAGGATATGTTCCCATTGGGGAAGGCTAATATTTCAAAGCTTGTACAGAGAGCAAACAGGACAACGTATACTTTTGCCAGATTTACTGAATTGTTATGGTATAATAAAACTTCCTAAGTTAATATAGAAAAGATTAGTTAAAAAAGATAAAGAATTTGGTGGAGAATAGAGATGTCAACACGGGCATGATCTACTTATGCAAACAATTATAGGACCAAAACCTCATTCATTATATTAAAACTATAGATTATTTTCTGCTGTGTTTTTTGAGTCACCTAAAGTAACTATTATGCTATGGACAGGGGACAATACCTCTAACTGAAATAGTGCAAAGAGGGAAGGGGTCTAAAATTGAAGGGAAGCAGTTGGATTCAGATTTTCTTGTTATGAAAGCAGAGAAAAAGTTAGTGTCTATTTGCTCTGGCTTCTACTGAGGAGACATCTACAGGCACTAGTATATGTAGAGTCCCAGACCAGCATCCATGATTTTCCAGTTATGTGACCTTGAATTCCTTTGTTTAAGCATTTGCTTCCTTAATTGTGAAAGATTACATACAAATATGTTAAACAACCTATTTGTACATATACACAGAATATTGCATTTATTCAACAAAAGTTTATTAAACACCTCACTTAATGTTATTTAGCAGGGCCTGTTGTGTTTCACTGTGATATACCACAACAGTTAACATTTCTTCCCCTGACCAGTACCAAAATTAGTAAAGGATGTGGGGTGCCGCTCTGACAAAAATCCACACTCAGTGCCATTGACCAAGTAGTTAGGAGCTGAGTGGCAAGGAGATGGATACCAGAGGCTGGAAAGATGATGTGCCATATTTATCCCCAGCACCACATTTGCTGAAATGTGGTGACATCTATGATAACTTGCAAAGCCATCTGTGCCACATCACCCTGTGGCTCCAGGACTGGAGGCTGGGTGTGGGGTGGCGGGGTACATGGCAGGGAAACATCCATTGTATGTGCTGGCTGCTGTTGACTGCATTTTGTAAGGTGTTTCAAGAAGAAGATGAGCCTGGGAAATAAATGGTTAAATTATAAACAGATATAAAAGGGAATAGAGAGATGGTACTTAAATTTGATGGCTTTTAGGAACCTACCAGTCTTTTGAAGGTCTTACATTGCTAAAGTTACTATAAGCCTGTACTAGAAATATCTGTGAAGACTGAAAACAACCTCTTCCATCAGCAGGTGAACTGTGGGCTGCATGGAGGGCTGGGTCCCCAACACATGCTTCAGAGTTAGCAAGGGGAGACTCTTAGAAGGAAGAACTGATGGCCATAAAGATGGACAATGAAGTTCTCCCCAGAGAACAGGGCCAGGCCCATATCCAGAATGCTTTCCATGAAATTTTTGTTGTATTTGTATCATCACTGTAACTCATTTGTTTTGTGTGTGTGTGTGTGAGAGAGAGAGAGAGTGAGAGAGAGAGAGAGAGAAAGGGAGAGCATGAGAGAGGGAAGAAACTTGTCTTTTGGAGTGACAGAGATCACTTTCCTCTTATTTTTGTTTTTGTTTTTTTTTTAAAGATTTTTTTTTCCATTTTATTTATTTTTTCAACGTAACAGTATTCATTCTTTTTGCACAACACCCAGTGCTCCATGCAAAACGTGCCCTCCCCATTACCCACCACCTGTTCCCCCAACCTCCCACCCCTGACCCTTCAAAACCCTCAGGTTGTTTTTCAGAGTCCATAGTCTCTTATGGTTCGTCTCCCCTTCCAAATTTTTTTTTAAATAAACATATAATGTATTTTTATCCCCAGGGGTACAGGTCTGTGAATCGCCAGGTTTACACACTTCACAGCACTCACGATAGCACTTACCTCCCCAATGTCCATAGCCCCCTCCCCCTCTCCCAATCCCACCTCCCCCCAGCAACCCCCAGTTTGTTTTTTGAGATTAAGAGTCATTTATGGTTTGTCTCCCTCCCAATCCCATCTTGTTTCATTTATTCTTCTCCTATCTCTGTCAAATAAATAAATAAAAATTTTTAAAGATTTTATTTATTTATTTGACAGAGAGAGATCATAAGTAGGCAGAGAGGCAGGCAGAGAGAGTGAGAGGGAAGCAGGCTCCCTGCCGAGCAGAGAACCCGATGTGGGACTCGATCCCAGGACCCTGAGATCATGACCTGAGCCGAAGGCAGCGGCTTAAACCACTGAGCCGCCCAGGTGCCCCCACTTTCCTCTTATTTACAGATCACTGGATCAAGAGATGGGACATCCAGACTTATGACAAGAGCTTCACATAACTCACAAGTTTGCACTTTGATCTCAATGCAGTGACCAGATGGAATTTGAGGTTGTTTCCTTTGAAGAGGGGTGTATTCTGTGTTTGTGTTCTTTTCCTTATACATAACAAAAGAGAGAAGCAAATGAATATTTGGGGACCAGAAGAGTAAATTATGACGGGTGTGTTTAGGATTTCAGGTGGTCTACAGATTCCTCACTATTTCCCCGCCTTCCTCCCTGTTTGTTGGCCACGTGACTGATTTCAACCAATGGGAGGTGAGTAGGAGTAACATAGGGTTAATTAACGAGAGTTAATTAAACATCTCACTATGTTACTTAGCAGGACTTACTGTGAGTCACAGGTGCAGCAGCTGGTGTACCTACTCCACACTTTTTCCTCTTTCCTCTATCCTCATGGCAGGAAGCAAAAGAGGAGCTGGAGCTCCATAGTAGAAAGCACCCTAAACCCTGAGCATCCCTTCGAAGATGCTGCATAGCAGAACTGTCTGACCGCATCAGACATTACTGAATTATATACGAAGCTATGCTATGTTCTGCCACTGAGTTTGGGGGTTTGTGGGAGTTGGCTAGGGTCAACAACTCTAAAACATTAGAGAGTTACCTTGAAAGATTTATAGAAGATTAAAAGAGATGATACATGCAAAGAATGCAGAAGAGGGCCTGATACAATAAAAAGTACTGAACAAATGATGGATATTTTTATATTAAAAATAAATCACCACTTTCTTGCTCTTACAAAACCAATCTAGCTAAATGTCTACTGTGAACACTATAAATTTAAAGTTTATAAATGGCGCACTATTGGACTAAGTAAATTGGAAACCATGGAAAGATTAGTGTGACAGAAATAGATACTGAAAACAAAATTTATTCCCCATCTTTAAAAATATTTACATTTATTAAGAAAATTGTCCAATGAGTTGCAGTCAGCTTTCACAAGCAACCTTCAAAGCAGGGGATAAAGGAAGTTAAAAACTCCCAAGTTACAAGTTAAATACACTCGTTAGCATTTGACTAGTGCAAACTCCACTTACCCAAACATTTATTTTACTGTGTGTACAGAACAAGGCTGTCATCCTGACATTGACTGTTCCAGGCTGCTCCTCAGTTGAAATGTGCTAAACAGCATATTAGTGCTAATCGAGAGCTAATATTTCCAAAAGCTGCCCTCTACTCCGGCCATGTGTGCTGGCTTTGAACTGCTCTACATGGGGACACAGGAGGCCCTATTTCATACATTTTTGTTTCTCACGCAAGTATTTTGGGCTCTCCCTACTAAAAATAATACTTCATTCTGCAAACTCTTTTAAAAGGGTCAGGCCCGGGGCGCCTGGGTGGCTCAGTGGGTTAAGCCGCTGCCTTCGGCTCAGGTCATGATTTCAGGGTCCTGGGATCGAGTCCCACATCGGGCTCTCTGCTCGGCGGAGAGCCTGCTTCCCTTCCTCTCTCTCTGCCTGCTTCTCTTGTGATTTCTCTCTGTCAAATAAGTAAATAAAATCTAAAAAAAAAAAAGGGTCAGGCCCTTTTATCTTCTACCATTTTAAAGCAGTGGTGATAAAAATGAGGAACATTTGTTGAGCATCAGTTATGTGCTAGGCACTGTTTCATGTGTTCTGTAAGTGTATGAACTCATATAATTCTTTCAATGATCCTGTGAGGTAGATACTAATATTATCTTCAATTTATAGATGGGGAGCCTAAATAAAGTACAGAGAGCTTAAGTGACTATTCAAGGTCATGTAGCCAGTAAGTAGCAAAGCTTAGATTTTTAAAAAAATTTTATTTGAGAGAAAGAGAGCAAGACTGTGAGAAGGGGGAGGGGCAGAAAGAGAGGGGGAGAGTATCTCAAGCAGACCCCATGCTGAGCATGGACCCCCCCCAAAGAAGGGGTTCCATCCCAGGATCCTGAAATCATGACCTGAGCCAAAACCATGAGCCTGACACTTAACTGACTGAGGCACCTAGGCGCCCCACAAAGCCGGGATTTGAATGTGGGTTGTCTGGTTCTAGTACCTGAACTCTTCAATGCTGTTAAAACACAATCTCTATGCCAAATGAAAAGATTATGCTTACACTGTATATTTTCCTTAGCATCTATTACATTAGAGATGAATACAGACTACTTCTGAAAGACACGCTGAACTCTTAGAGGCAGCAGGTTGTTATTCTTGGAAAACATGCAATTCCTTATCTGAATGTCATTATAAAGTTTGAACATTTTTCATATATTAAGGTTTGTGCTCTTACGGTTGACTTTATTTCTTCTCCTTTCCATGCATGCAGCAGCCAAGTTTCCAATTATATCCTAAAACCCAGGTGGCTTCATCTGGATTTTATAATAAAGCCTTTGCTGAGTTCTATCAAACATGTGAAGACATCGAGGAAGAGGCCAAAGGAAACATGAATCTTGTTGGAAAATTTCATCTGCCTCTTGGAAGATGTTACTGATATTTTGAGATTGGAGAGTAAATGAAATATTCTTTATTGAGAATGGTAGGAAATAATCCGGTCCTAACTATGAGGTGAAGACACTCAGGGGATGTTGACATGCTCCAGAGGATCAGATGGTACACAGGTGCCTACTGTGTGCTTGTCCCTATTAGCTCTGAGAGATGGAGATGGGGAAGAGCCATTTCTTTGAGTCTCTCAGGCACTCACATTCATGGTTTCCAGTCTTGGTGAGAAAATCTGAAAACCTGTTTTAACTTTCTTGGTGATATAAGGTAGCAGATTAACTTATTGCAAATAGTCAAAACTGGAAAAGGAGACTATCTCTAAATCATAGAAGTGCAGATTTGGAAGATTTGAGAGGTTCTAATTCACTATCTCTTTGTTCATGAGCCTCCTGTATAGCTTTGGCAGAACGCCAGTCCACTTCTGTTTGACAGCTCCCAGGGAGAAAGACCATAACTTCACCAGGTTATTCTCTGAGTAACAGTAAATATTCCTGGCCCATTTTCTACTCATACAAGCTGTTACAATTTCCAAAGGCAACACTCGACCTCTTCCCTCCCCACAGGTCCATCTTCCTTATCCCAAGTTTGATGATTCTGGCTCTTTCAACTGTTCTTCATGCAACATGATTTCAGTTAGTTTGCCATCTTGGTTGGTTGCCCTTCAGTGAACCAATATCCAATTAATTGCTAAATGGCTCATGAGCACTGTAGTAGGCTTAACAAGAAATCAACAGTCTGAATTATAGTCTGAACTCTACTACTGGCCTTGAAAACTCATTTTCCCACTCTTTGTCTCTGTATGTTTATGTTTGTCCCTTCTATGTTACAGCACTTTAAAGTGCCTCACTTGGACTTTGACTCTCTATGCTCTGCAGGATCTTTCTTTCATGAGTTGGTCACCCAGTATTTGGAACCTATAGAACTAAGATGACCTTTCCCAAAGCACCCCTTTTCTCATGCCTGCTGGCTTTCACTTCCTGGGGATAATAATTTCCTTCAGGTTTAATATCTTGAAGACAAAATTATTAGCCCTCAAACTCACTCTTCCTGAGTTGCCTAATTCTGTCATTAATACCACAATCCTCTCAGGTTCTCAGGATCTTAAATATTGCTCTTACTCCCTTTTCTACTTCCCCAAAACATTCTACCATAAAATCCTGATTGTCCTTTTTTAATTATGTCTCTAAAATCTGGTATCTTGACATATTTGTATTATTATGATTTATTTATTCCAATGTTTCCCTGGAGTGTTGTCTGTGGAATCATATTCTGGAATGTTCCATGGGAAGGGACAGGATAGTAAAATAAGTTTGGATGATACTAGTTATATATAGGAATCTTTTCACCTACCATAACAAAATGTCATAAACTGGGCATTTCAAATAGTAGAAATGTATTTTCTCATGTTTCTGGAGGCTGGAGCTCTGAGATCAGAGTGTCAGCAGGTGTCAGTTCTGGTGAAAGCACTCTTTCTGTATTGTAGAGGGCACCTTCTCACTGTGTTCCCACATGGCAGGGAGAGAGAGTTCTGGTGTGTCTCCCCACCTTTTTTTTTTTTTTTTAAACAGGACACTAATCTCATTATAAGGGCACTACCCTTGTGACATCTAAAAGTAAATATCTCCCAAAGGCCCCATCTCCAAATGCTATCACATCAAGTGTTAGGATTTCAACATACGAATTTTGGAGAAACACAATTCAGTCCATAGTACTCTGCCCCTGGTCCCACAAAATTCACGTTTTTCTTGTATTCAGAATGCATTTATTCTGTCTCAATAGTCCCAAAAGTCTTGACTTGTTCTAGTATTAACTCTAAGATCCAAATTCTCATTTAAATATCAGCTAAGTCCATCAAGAGATGAATGGATAAAGAAGATGTGGTATATATACACAATGGAATACTATACAGCCATCAAAAAATGAACTCTTGCGATTTGCAATGATGTGGAGGGAACTAGAGGGTATTATGCTCAGTGAAATAAGTCAATCAGAGAAAGACAATTATCATACGATCTCACTGATATGAGGAATTTGAGAAACAAGACAGACGATCATAGGGAAGGGAGGGAAAAATGAAATAAGATGAAACCAGAGAGGGAGACAAACCATAAGAGACTCTTAATCTCGGGAAACAAACTGAGAGTTGCTGGAGGGGAGAAGGGTGGACGGGATTGGGTGGCTAGGTGATGGACAATGGGGAGGGTATGTGCTATGGTGAGTGCTGTGAATTGTGTAAGACTGATGATTCACAGAGCTGTATACCTGAAACAAATAATACATTATATATCAATAAAAAATAAATATCAGCTAAGTCAGATATGGGTGAAACTTTAGGTAGAATCCATCCTGAGGAAGACTTCTCTCCAGCTGTGAATGTGTGAAACCAGTTGAGTGTGTGCTTCCAAAAGAGGCATAGGGTAGACATTCTCATTCTAAAAGGGAGAAATAGGAAAGAAGAAGGGATAATAGGCATCAAGCGAGCCCAAAACTTAGCAAGGCAATTTGTATTATATCTTAAGTTGTGTGAATAATCCTCTTTGGTTTGATGCTCTGCCCTCCAGCCTGCCTGGGGTGATAACATCACCCCCACAGTTTAGCAGAGTGCCCACACCCATGAGGCTATACTGAGTGGTGGTCTCACTCTTCGAAACTGAGCTGGAGGCAGTCTTGCTCCTGGGTTTGTGCATTCTGGGTCTGTAGTGAGAGTCATAGCCCTGATGATTTCTGAATTGCTTTGTGGGTTCCTCCTTCCCTTTTCTGGAAATATAGTACATGTTTATAGGCAAAGAGCAATATGGTTCCATCCTATAAAATTCAAAAAAATTGACAGCCTTTCTTCATTCTTTCCCATCTTTTTTTCCTCCTTTGCTTCAAAGTGGCAATGTCTCTGCTGATAAAGTCTCATCTATATTCCTGGCTTCTGTTGAGACATCTGATTAAGTTTGTGAGCTCTACCTTTGATCTCTTTATCAAATTGTTGTTCAGCTACACCCTTAGTGTGTTCTTCAGAACAAGATTTCTCATTTTTACAATATGGATCAGCTGATAATTTTCTAAATCCTCAAGTTCTGGTTCCTTTTTTGCTTAACAATTCTTTCTTCAATTAATCCATGTCTTTTGGCATTTCACTGTAAGAAGTCAGAAGAAAACAAGCCAAACATCCAGTTTCATTGCTCACACTTTCTACCTCCCACAAAACACTAGAATACAGTTCAACCAGATTTTCTGCTGATTCTAAGATTTTAAACAAGGATTACTTTCCTTCAGTTCCCAATTACATTGTTCCTCATATGTCTGAGACCTTGTAGGATTGCCATTAATGTCCATATTTCTCATATACCCCCAAACTCTTCTGGTCTGTATCTATGACTCAATGCCTAAGTTGCTTCCATATGTTCAAGTATTTGCTACAGCAGCACTCTGCTTCTCAGTACCAAAAGATGTTCTAGTCTGCTCGGGCTGCCATAACAAAATACTGTAAACTGGTGCCTTAAACAACAAACACTTATTTTCTTACAGTTCTGGAGGCTGGAAGTCTGAAATCAGGGTGCCAGTGTGGTCAGGTTTTAATGAGGGTTCTCTTCCTGGTATTTTAGATGGTTGCCTTCTCATGGTTCTCACATGGGGTCAGAAGTGAGAGTGTCTCTTCCTTTTCTTATAGGGGCACAAAGCTTGTCATGAGGCCCTCACCTTCATGACCTCATCTAAACCAACTTATTTTTCAAAGCCCCCATCTTCAGATACCATCACATTGTAAGATAGGGCTTCAAAGGATGAATTCTGGACTAACACAATTCAGTCCAGAGCAATCTCATTTAGGATATATGATTTACCTATTTCTAGGTTAAAATCAACAACTTCATGACTTAAAATAGCAACCATTAAACCACGTTGAGATACCACTTTACACCAGTTAGAATGGCCAAAATTAGCAAGACAGCAAACAACAAGTGTTGGAGAGGATGTGGAGAAAGGGGGAACTCTCTTACACTGTTGTGGGAATACAACAGTTTGGAAAACAGTTTGGAGATTCCTTAAGAAATTAAAAATGGAGCTACCCTATGGCCTTGCAATTGCACTACTGGGTATTTACCCCAAAGATACAGATGTAGTGAAAATAAGTGCCACCCATACCCCAATGTTCATAGCAGCAATGGTCACAGCTGCCAGACTGTGTAAAGGACCAAGATACCCTTCAATGGACTAATGGATAAAGAAGATATGGTCCATATATACTATGGAGTATTATGCCTCCATCAGAAAGGATGAATACCCAACTTTTGTATCAACATGGATGGGACTGGAAGAGATTATGCTGAGTGAAATAAGCAGAGAAAGTCAATTATTATATGGTTTCACTTACTTGTGGAACACAAAGGAATAAAATGGAGGACATTGAGGTATGGAGAGGAGACATGAGATGGGGGAAATCGGAGGGGGAGACAAGCCATGAGAGACTGTGGACTCTGAGAAACAAACTGAGGGTTTTGGAGGGGAGGGAGGTGGGAGGTTGGGTGAGCCTGGTGGTGGGTATTATGGAGGGCACATATTGCATGGAGCACTGGATGTGGTGCATAAACAATGAATTTTGGAACACTAAAAAGAAATAAAATAAAATAAAATGGGACCGCCCCGCCCCCAGCAACCATTTATTATTCTTCATGAATCTATGTGTTGACTGAGAAGTTCCACTGATCTTGATGGTCCTTCGCTAAGCATTTCTTCTAGTCTTGGTGGGTGTTTTTGGTTTGTTGGCTGTTGGCTGATTTAAGATGGGTTTGGCTAGGGCAATTGACTCAGCTTCATGTATCTTATTCTCTAGAAGGATAGTATGGATATGTATCCAGGCAATTGTAAGAGTCCAAGAGAATAAGCGAAAATATGCAAATATTTTTTCAAGTTTGTGCTTGTATCAAGTTTGCTATTGACCCATTGGCCAAAGCAAGTCTCATGCTTGAGCCTGGAGTCAGTGTGAGAGAGTCTATGAAAGACACAGACACAAGATGATGTGAAAAAACTGCACTACGTGTGCAATCAATCTCACACTAAGGAGTAAAATATTCCATGTTTTCCAAAAAAACACTTGATTCTAAGAATTCTTAAACATTATGATACAAATATCGGGCAGAGTAAATTCAAGAAGAGGCTGTTCTAAGTTCCCAACACTTGTGGGGAGAGGAAGAACATGTTTATGTCCCTGCTCACATTTCATCTTCAGCCCACAGGAAAGAGAGAGGCGATACTACTGCCTTCCCTTTCCACAGTCTTCTTTTCCTTGTTTAGCTTCCCTCTAATGAAGATGGTGTTATAACATGCTGGGTCCAAGGTTGAAATTTGTTGGCCACAGTTCACTAGTGGATGGAGACACAGCCTTGACACCTTAGGGCTTTTCTGGCTGGGCTCTTTCCTGATACTGTGGTAGACCAGGGAATAATTTGTGTCCTCAGTGCTGGGCAGAGACAGTTCTCTTGTTTACCCCTACATTTCCTGTGCTCAGGTGACATGTGTAATTTTCAGTATCTTGTTTTTGTATAGTACTAGGCAAGTCATTACCCCGCAAGGTGGGTCCACCACTGTTTCAATCTGTTTTAGGCTTTTGATCCACATAGTCGATTTAAGTGGGTTCAGTGTTAGTGTAGATGTGGGAATGGGAGATGTGGAGTAGCAAAGCTCACTTTGAATTGAAATTACAAACCTCACCCTTTGATGCCAAACATCAAAAAAGGTGAGAATGTCTATCATATGGTTTCACTTATTTGTGGAACATAAGGAATAACATGGAGGACATTAGGAGAAGGAAAGGAAAAGTCAATTGGGGGAATTTGGAGGGGAAGATGAAGGATGAGAGACTGGACTCTGAGAAACAAACTGATGGAAGGGAGGGGAGTTGGGGGAGTAGGTGAGCCTGGTGGTGGGTATTAAGGAGGGCACATATTGTATGAAGCACTGGGTGTGGTGCATAAACAATGAATCTTGGAACACTGGAAAAATAAAATTAAATTTAAAAAATCACCTTTTCTTCTTCCTGACCAGCAGGTGGTATAAATGGGCACTTGCAAAGCTAGTAAGTATTACTTTATTCCCCACTTGGCTGATAATTCTTATATGCATAGTTCTCTTGGCACAGCAAAGCCCTGCCTACAAAGACATTCAAAGCTTCCAAGCTATAATCATTTATCTCACTTACAGGGTATTTATTGCTTTCTGCTTTATGTTACAGTTCTCTATGTGAGTGCCCACCCTTTCCATATTAAAGTACAAGTTTCTCCAAAGTTGAGATTATGTCTTAACCTTCTTTATAATTTTCTATTATCCATGGTGCCTCATACGATATCTTGTACTTATGTACATGCAAAAAATTTGCCAAATGAAGCCCCATAAGGGTAAAACCACGTGAAAGTTTATGTTGTGAAAATGTGTTCAGAGTTATGTAGCAAACGTAAGATATGCATGCATACTTCTATCCATTTTTAACCTGTCATGAAGTGCTACCAGATACAATGCTTGAGACTGGACATTATCATATTGTGAACCATATTGTGAACAGGAAAAAGACAGACTATGTAGAATTGAAATCATTACATTTTGATTGTAGTTTACTACCAGAATGAAAGAGGAAAATGGGAAATGAATCAAGAAAGCATTTTTTTCTTGGATTTGGTTTCAGGGATGGACAGAATCTCTGGCTCAACTTTTATTTTGTCTTCATGGATAAACTTGTACCTGAGTGTGCACTATAATCTTTTCAATTCACAAAAGGTCAAAATAAAATGTTAGAAGATAAATCTTCACATTTATTTTGGAATTGGCCAAAATTTGAAATAATATATTTTCATTTATAACGGTTGTTCTTTAATTTACAGTGCACTTTTAGGATGTAAGTTTTGTTCTTCAAACCAAAACACTAGACTAAAACAACAACAACAACAACAACTAATAGTTTAATAAGATGATGCACATAGTTGTGTATACTTTTGAATGTTTTCAAAGCTTATAATAATTGTAGCATGAATAATGGGACCTCACCAGGTAAATTCTGCTCTTGGTACCTGACTCGCAAACACAACTATAACCTCAAATATATTGGTGAGAAATACAGATGTACTGGAGGTTTTGTGAGTAGTTAGAGAAGACTGCATCATACACCCAACAGCAAAGCTGAATCCAAATTACAGGACCTATATGCAGTGTCCCCCTCTCCCAAATTCATATGTTGAAATTCTAATCCCAGTATGACAATATTTGGAGATGGGGCTTTTAGGAAGTAGTCAGGTTTAGATGTCAGGAAGGTAGGACCCACATGATGGGTCAAGTACCCTCATAAGAAGAGGCACCAGGGAGCTTGCTTCTCTCTCTCTTTCCACTATGTGAGGACCCAGAGAGAAGGTGGTCACCTGCAAGCTGGGAAGGGAAGCTTCATTGGGGAACCAAGTTGACCAACACCAGTCTCGGACTTCTTAGTCTCCAGAACTGCGAAAAATAAATTCCTATAAATAAAGCCATCCAATCTGTGGTATTTTGTTATGGCAGCCTGAGAAAATTAATGCAAGGGTGCTATTGTTAGTTACACTAGGACACTGGGTATAATTCAGGGCTGTACTATACACCCTAGAATATATGGTAACTCTACTCATTAGCCTTTTCTCTTATACCTGTATCCAGGTCTTCTCTCTTTCTATTTGAAAAAGTGTCTTAAGAAAAGTGTCACCAGGGAAGTGGGAAGTAAGAACATAGTGAGGTAATGCTACATACCCCCTACTGTGGCTAAAATGTAAAAGACCAAGGGGCACTTGGGTGGTTCAGTCGGTTGAGTGTTTAAATCTTGATTTATGTTCAGGTCATGATCTCAGGGTTGTGGGACTGAACCCTGTGTAGAACCTGCTTAAGTTTCTCTCTCTCCCTCTCTCTCTGCCCCTCCTTGCCCCTTGCTTGCCTGCTGTCTTTCTCTCACTCTCTAAAAAAATAAAAATAAATAAGTAAATAGAAGACCAACAGTGCCAAGAGTGGAAAAATGTGTGGAACAACTGGAACTCTTGTATGATGCTGGTGGCAAGTAGAACAGTACAAACACTCTTGAGAACTGGTTGACACATTCATGTAGAGTTAACTGCCCTTATCATGAAATCCAGCAATTTTATTTGTAGGCAATTTGCCCAAGAGAAATCAAAGAATATCTGCAAGAAGTGAATACAAAACTATTCTTAGCAGCGTAGTTCATAATAGTCCCAAGCTGGAAACAAAATATCCATCTGTGATTGGAACAACAATTCAAAGTATATCCATGTGATAGAACACTACTCAGCAGTACAACTAGAAGCAACCCAAATGATATCAGTTTTGAGGAACAAAGAAACCAATTGTGGTAAATTCATACAGTGGAATACTACTCAGAAAAAAAAAAATGAAGGGTGGCAACATGGATGAGTCTCAAAAACATTGCTGAATCAAAGAAACCAGATGGAAAAGAGAATATATCATTAGCCTGGATCTTGATGTGGATGATATGGAGATGGAGAGCTATGATGTCTCACGGAACACTGTCCTGGGAGGTGGGATACTGTCTTGGGAGGTATGAATCCATTTATAAGAAATTCGAGAGCAGGCAAACCAATCTATAGGGACAAAGCAGATCAGTGGTTGCCTAGATCTGGGGTGGGAGTGGGGACTGAAAGCAAAGGGGCTTCACAGAAGGACTCCAGAAAAAACTGGGGGAGTGTTGAGAACATTTTAGATCTTAACTGTGGCTGTGGTTACAAAGGTACACAATAGTCACAAATCCTTGAACCTTCTTCCTAAAATGGTTGCATTATATATATTTTATATGTGAATTATACCTAAATAAAGTTGATAAAAAGAAAAAGCATTGAAAATATTTCTTGCAATTATCTTGAGAATTCTGACTCTTCCTTTTAGTTTGCATATCCTGTTCAGAAATGCGAATGCTGCAGTAGTAAGGCAAACATTATGACTATTGATGTTCAAATACTCCTTGTGTTATCTTCAGTTCATTGTGCCAGAGATATATTTCTGATAAACATTAGCAAATCTTGAAAAGTATTATGATTTGATACTTGTTTTGAATTATTACCTATTAGTTGGCCTTATTTTTATATATGTATTTTCATTTGTTTAAAATCTAGGCATAATGTTCTAAATTAAAAATTCTAAATCTTCTGTCACCTCTAGCCACTCTATCCTTCAGACTATTTTCCAGACCCATCTCTACACTCTTTTCATTAAGCCTTCAACAGTCCTGGATATAAATGCCACAGAATAATAGAAGTCCAGCTTGGCAGTAACTGGGCACCAACTTATGTGAAGATCGGTCATTAAATTATCCCAACTATAAGCAGCCAACACAATTCAAGGGATGGAGATGGAGCATCTGGTGGCCAGCTGTTCATAATCTTAAAAAAAAAAAAAAAAGAACAGACCTTAAAAGCCTTCCAGATGAAACAAAGTATGCAGGTGGCATCATTTAACTTGATGACACGACTCATCATGCTTCAGAAACTGGGTCCCCAAGAGTTTTCCATTTGAGTTGTTAAAATGTCAAAGGAGAAAGTGGCTGATGGGCACTGAAGGATCTGGTTGAGTGTTTTCAGCAGGACTTGAGTCACATAGTTGGAAGAGATCTACATCCTTACTGAACCCAGCTGGCTGCCAGGCCTGAGGTGGGACTGTATAGAAAGTTGTCAATGACAGAGTTCCTCTAGGCCACCTTTTCTTGACCCACTCCATTGCCACCAGCTTTTCTGGCCTTTGCTCAATGACTTGGATCCAGCTCTCCATCCTGCCCTAGGGCCACCAAGGCTGAAATGGTTTCTCATAAATGGTTTCCAGGTATTTGGCTTTTCCTTTCATTAGCTCCCTTTACACCTCACTGCTGTCTCCAGGACTGCATCCTTGAAAAGGAGGATTATAGAGTTATTTTACCACTGAGATTTAAAAGCAAACAAACAAACAAACAAAAAAACTCCAAAACTATCCAAGGTTTTTCAAGAACTGAGGCTCAAAGCTAGTGTGTGTATTCCCAATGATTGCTGCTGATGTCAGGTTGAGAACCCATGCTCTGGATCTCAAACTTCCATCCAAGGCAAATGTTCTCTACCTTACACAGAGATCCAGAAGAATATCTTGTATCACCCCAGGGCTGCAGTTTGAAGGATTTCAAAGGAAAGGGCCCTGATCCAAAAATATCTCCTCAAAAATGCTATTTGGAGTTTTTCTCTTTGAATTGACTCCCATAAATTGCAAGTCCCTCTGGAAGGATTTCCTGAGTCTCCTATACCAGGTTAGATCTCCTCTCTATCACTTTGAGCCATTAGCTGCCAGAGTACCCCATATGCTAACTGTTGACATCCCACTCCAGTGAAGAACAGGATCATGGTCCTATTCACAAATGGACAACTCTGTCACACAGTACCAAGTCACTCACAAAATACTGAAGTAATTCATTGTTCTTTCAGTTGCTTGTGCTTCAGCAAAAATGAGCTTAACACCAAAGTTACTTTTCTAATAATCTATGAAAACTAGTTTTTCTAAGTGTGTGTGGGTATTATTTGGATGAGGAGAGAGGGAGGAAACATGCTTGACTTTTTAAGCATGAGTTCAGGTTCCAGGTCATGGGTGGGTTGTGGGAGGAAGGGGCTGGAGGTTGAATCAATATTCAATGGCCAATGATTTGATTAATTATGCCTATGTAATGAAGCCTCCATAAAACTCAAAAGCATGGAGTTTGCAGGGCTTCCTACTTGATGAACGTAAGTGTGCTCACTTGGAGAAGACATAGAAGCTCTGTGCCACTTCTCACATAATTTGCCTGTGCATCTCTTCCATCTGGCTCTTTCTGAATTATATCCTTTCATAATAAACTGATAACCTAGTTAGTAAAATATTTCTCTGAGTTCTGTGAGCTGCTGTAGTAAATTAATGGAACCCAAGGCACAGGAAGTCATGGGAGCCTCTGATCTACAGCTTGTCAGTCAGAAGCACAGGGACAACCTGGGCTTGTGATTGGTGTCTGGGGGGTGGGCAGTCCTGTGAGGCTGAGCCCTTAACCAGTGGGATCTGACACTATCTGCAGGTAAGTGTATCATAATTCAGTTGAATTTGTGGGACAGCTGGTCAGTGTTCATTGAGATTTGGAGAGTTGCTTCGTGGTGTTGGAAAACACAGGTATCATACACCTTAATCCCTGGAAACTATGCAGGTGATGAGATACTACTCTGGTGATTGTGTTTTATGATATGACAGCACAGTTGACTTGAAGAAAGATAGATTATCTAGGTGTGTCTCCTAGGAGATTATCTCTAGGAGATTATCTGGGTGAATATCTCGATTATCTAGCTATTATCTAGATAATATCTCGATTATCTAGCTATTATCTAGATAATACCTATTATCTAGATAATCGAGATTTTATCTGGGTGAGCCCTTAAAAGCAGAGCATTTCCTCTGGTTTACTGGCCTCAATACAGGATGTTAGAGAGATTCCAAGGTGAGGAGGATTCAATATGCTGTCACTGCTTTGAATTTTGTGGAGGCCACATGAGAAGTAATGTGAATGCAGGTGGCTTCTAGAAGCAGAGTGGGCCCTGGGTCATAGCCAGCAGGAAAGTGAGGAATCAGTCCTACTACTGCTGCAAGAAAATGGATTCTGCCAACAGTCTGAATGAGCTTGAAGCAGGTTCTTTCTTGGGATCCTCAGGTAAGTGTGGCATGGCCAATACCTTGATTTGGGGCTTATTAGACTCTGAATATAAAATCCAGCTGACCCCCCCTACCCCACCCCACCCCAACTTCTGACCTACAAAACTGTGAGCTGTTAAATGGGTGTTGTTTTCAGTCACTAATAACATGCATGCGTGTGTGTGTTTGCATATGTGTGTATATTCTTTGGTTCTGTTTTTTTAGAATACCATGACAGGTACACAGGGGTTAAGAGAAATAATGGCACATTGGAGATGTTAATAAATGTTTGTTATTATTTCTAATTTGTGTCTCCCCACATTGCAATAAAATCGATGGAGTAATGTGTGGCAGGAAGGGTTCACTGAGGATTCCCATATTTCATCTCCTTTATTTGGTCACATCTGTTGGTGATGTGCTTAATTCTTTTTCCTATTCCAAGGGCGGGTGCTGGTAGAGACTCAGCAGGTTTCAATAATTACAGACTATGGAGATGATTATCATTGACATAAGCAGCCAAATTGGGGATCCAGTTATAATCATTCTGTGAAGGGAACCTGAAAGCAATTGCTAGGAGTGGATGGGCAGGAAGGAAGTACTTCTCCTGAAATCATACCAGGACTGTAATGATGATGGTGTTAGTATTTCCATCTTGAAGTCAGGTCTCTGATTACCCACATCTGTCTTCCAATGGGCTTGTCTACAGCTTTTGCAAGCCGAAGAAACCAAGAGTTGGTTGGCAGTTCTGGATATGGATGGAAGAGTCGCCTCGTATAGGAGGAAACTGGAAGCGCATGGATTGAAAAATAGCAATTTTGTGTGTTTGTATACATTTTGCAGCATGAGAAGAGATTTTGCTTCTATCACCTCATCTAACTTCTCCAAGTAGAGTACTGCTCCTCCTGTTCAGATACGAAGGCAGGGAGATGCTAAGACTTGAGGTATCTCTGTGTAAGCTTTCTCGGCAAGCCAAATGCAGAGCCCGGGTCTGTCTGGTTTTGAGAACTGTTCCTCTTCCTCTGCAATATCCATCTTGCTATGCTATCAGTACATTCCAGCAGGTTGCAAAAATCACTGGCATCCAGTGATAATAGAAACTCTTCTTTGATCTTCCCTCCTGTGGTGAGTGGAGAAACCTAATGATTAGAGAGAAACTCTTGGCACATGCTGTCTTTCAATATCGGAACCTTGTAATGTGACTCAGGGCAGGAAGGAGGGGGTGGAATTGGCAGGGAGGATGGGACCGGCAAATGCACAATAAGGCTAAGGTTATTAGTGCTCAAGAAATGAGGTCAGTTATGTTAGGAGCAAGATTATGAATTTTTAATGTAGACCAGACAAGAATTTTCAGAATGAAATTGATTCTCTTGGTGGTGGGGTACTTTTAATTTTATATATCCCAGAGAGGCTCAAACTCAAACACTTTCAGGGGGCCAGGGAAGTAGGACAAGTGAGTGAGCAGGCTGTGTACAGGATAGTGGAGAGTCCAAGCTTCTTTGGTGAACTAGGGAGTCTGGTCAAACAAGACATCTGTAGCTGAGTTCTTTTTTTTTTTTTTTAAAGATTTTATTTATTTATTTGACAGATAGAGACCACAAGTAGGCAGAGGCAGGCAGAGAGAGAGGAGGAAGCAGGCTCCCTGCTGAGCAGAGAGCCCAATGTGGGGCTTGATCCCAGGACCCAGAGTTCATGACCGAGCCAAAGGCAGAGGCTTTAACCCACTGAGCCACCCAGGTGCCCCGTGTAGTTGAGTTCTTGAGGATACTAGTTTCCTATCCCTATTTCTAGGGCCAAATAGTCACATCCTCCCCAATCATAAAGCAAGAGATCATGTTGGCTTTTCTGGAGGACTGGAAGACCACCAGCTGGAGCTGAGCTTTTCCCTCTAAGTGGGAATGGTAGACATGCCTATGTCATTGAGTTGATACCCATTGCTGCAGAATTTTGCCCAACACAAGAAGGAATCTAAGAGGACTGAGACCTGAGTAGTGAGAGCTCATCAAAGAATGAAGTGACTTAATCAGCCCAATGGCTCAACTCTTGTTTTATTGCCCTCTCCACATTCCCCTCCCCTGTCACCCCATTGAGTGCCCCCAACCCTGATCTCCAACTCTGTACAGCTTTAACACAATTTTGTAAAGTTTTTGAAGTTTAAACCTCTACTGGTGTCAGTGTCCAATTGCATCTGGGAAAGGTGGTAGAGGCAGTGTTCTGGGTAGATGGCTAACATTCTCATTCTTTACTTGCTTGGCTAGTGTTTCCCAAAATTCATGTCTACCCAGAACCTCAAAATGTGGCCCTCCCCCTTCCAAATAGGGTCTTTGCAAATGTACTTAAGTCAAGGCTCTTTAGATGAGGAGATCATACTGGATCCAGGTAGACCCTAATTTTCAATGACAAATGTCCTTATATAAGGCACAGAGAAGAGACATACAGGAGTAGAAGAGGCCAGTGATGAAGGAGGCAGAGATTGGAGTGATGGTGTCATGGGCCAGGGAACACGTGGAGCCACCAGAAGCTGGATGAGGCAAGGAAAGGATTTTTCTCTAGAACTCATAGAGGGCACAAGGCCCTGGGGACAACTTGATCTCAGATTTCTCACCTCCAGAACTATGAGAGAATAAATGTCTACTGTTTTAAGCCATCAGTCTATAGCAACTTTTTAATGGCAGTCCTAAAAAGAGCACATTTCTGCCATGGTCATGACAGGCAGGAACCCCAGTCTCTCTGTGGATGCCTGGATAGTGGGAAACATTGTCTGTGGGAGACAAACCAGCTGGAAGAACAGTGAGATAAATCCCCTTCCAAACAATCTGGGTTCAAATAAGAAACCCATTGTTCTCTAGCTGTGTGACCTTGGCAAGTTACTTAATACCACTGTGCTTCAGCTTCCACATCCTTAAAAGGAGGACATTGGTAGGCTCCGCCTCACAGAATCGGTCAGGAGAGACCAGAGTATGCTGTTATAACCAATGACCCCCATTTCTCAGTGGTTTATAATATCAGAGATTTTTATTTCTCTGATTCTCCCTCTTTATGGTGGGTTGGTTGGGGCTTTGCTGTTTTGTCAGTAGCTCATTATTACAAGTACCTACTTTTTTTTTTCTATGAAGTTGAAAAAAAATTTTGGGGCCCAACCTCTATTATCATCCATGTGACCTGGAGAAACAGCTGATCTCTCTGAGCCTCAATTCTTTCATCATAAAAATTGAGATTGTGTTTTTCCATTGAGGCAAGGATAAAATGTATGAGAAACAGTTTCTTAATGAAACATTTGGCATCTGAATGTTGTAGGTAACCATGGCAGATGGAAAAGAGGTCTCTGAAGGGTCTGGCAATCTGGCTCAGCCCAGCAGACACATACATCACTTTTGCTTCCAACTCATTGGTCAGAACCAGTCACATGACCTTGCCCAACCACAGAAATTCAGCAGGTGCTGGGAGAGAGGAGAGCCAGAAGTATTTGGTGAGCATAATTAGTGGCCAGTCTATGGGGTTCTTATGAGGATAAAATGAGTTAATACTTGTAACCCCCTTAGAGCAGGGCCTCACACAGAGTAATTGTTCAATGATATTTATTAAATTAGGTCTCTCCTTCCCAGAGGATACTCCCATGGGACAGAAAAGACAGGAGTTTGGCTGGTTGTGTTAAGAAACAGCAAAAGAGTCCATTCCAGCATTGTTTCTGTGCCTGTGGTTCTGATTTGGGGCTGTGAGGCTAAATAGCATGGGATGTTTGCCACATTCTTCCTTTTTCTAGCCCTAAAGTCCTCTCCCAGTGTCATGAAAGAGTTAGGAAGCATGGTGTCTTGGGCTTCTCAAATGAGAAGTAGTTCAGTGTCCATGTAGTGGATGAGGTCCTCAGGTTTCTGGGAGAGGAGATGGGATTTTGAAGGATTTGCAAAGGAGGGAATAGAAAAAAAAATCAGGCCAGAGCTATCCTCAAACGGTTAGGGGCTTACTTGAATGGCTATCTATTCACATTTCCAAGGTTTGTAGTGGAGTGCACATACAGAAAAGGCTGAACCCCAAATTCCTAAGCAGACTATGGACCATGACATCATAGAGTGGGCCTCCTATGTTACCGGAACTGGCTGGCTCTCCAAGGTGACTTACTCTTTGAATATTTTTTTTTGTTTTCACTGACTAACCTCTTTGGTTTCGATTGTATTGTTCACTTGATTTGAATACTTGGGTTCCCAACTTTTTTCCCCCTAAGAATAACTTCCCTTGATTTATCTGAAGTCACAAGCGTGTTGATTAAGGAGTGATGGTTGTGTGTGTAAGTGCTGATCCAAAGGGAGAGGCCTCAAGTTCATTTAAAAAAAAACAAACAAACATTTTATTTATTCATTTGAGAGAGAGAAAACAAAACATGAGCGGGCAGGGGGTGGGGCAGAGGGAGTGGTAGAAGCAGACTCCCCACTGAGCAGGGAGCCTGACACAGGGCTTGATCCCAAGATCATGACCTGGAGCCAAAAGTGGACATTAAATCAACTGAGTCACCCAGACACCCCTCAAAATGCCAGAAGAGATTCTTTTCATTAATTAAGAGACTACTATATGGCTGGTACTGTTCTAGGAGCTGGGGATTTGGCAGCGATCACAATAGCCCCTTGGGTCTTAGTTTTCTGGGTAGTGGTGGAAAGGGAGCTTGGGAGACACCAGCCTGTATGTGGACGTCAGTGAATTCATGTGCCATTCTATTTACATGGCTGGAGAGAATGTCTCTTAATCTCAAACTTAGATGGAATCTTGGGATTCTTTGGAAGGCTCATTGTGATATAGCTATGACAAATCAGGGGCTGCTTAGAATTATTAAAGGAGAAGGATTAGTCATTTCTTTCTCTTTTCACTCATTTGGCAAAAAGTTATCAACCACTCACCTTGTGGCAGGCTGTGTCCTAGACACCACACACAGTGATGCATAAAATACACAAGGTTCTGCTCTCTCAGAATGGATGTTGCAAAGGACAGATGCAGACTGTAAAGGAGAAATAAGGAAACACCATATTCTACCAATTCTTAGATGTACATTCTTAACATTGCAATAGTAAGAACAGAACTAGAGAATGTATGCATACTTACATATGTGATTGCCAACACTCATAGGCTGGTATGCGTTTAACAACCTGATCCACAGGCAAACAAGACCTAGCTTTGCAGTATTTATGGATTTCCATGGTGTCAATACTCCGACTGCAGCCAGTTTTAAATTACCAGTGTGGTGTTACTGAACATGGCGTTGATAACAGGTACAATAACGCAACTATCAGGCATACAGACAATAGTAAAATGTAGTAAAATAATGAGGATGTTATGAGTTTATGTATTTATTACATTTATTTTTAATGTAATTAATTTTAAGCTTATATAATTTAATTTAATTTTTTTTTTTTTAGATTTTATTTTTTTATTTCAAAGAGAGAGTGAGAGAGATCATGATAGGGGAGAGTGTCGGAGGGAGAAGCAGACTCCTTGTGCTGGGAGCCCGATGTACGACTTGATCCCAGGACCCCAGGATCATGACCTGAGCTGAAGGCAGTTGCTTAACTAACTGAGCCCCTCAGGTGCCCTATAATTTAATTTTAATAACAGTTGCATTAACAATGGGCTCACAGCGAGCCTATAAATCGAAAAATCAGATCTCTCTCTCTAGCATGCCATGGACACATACACATGTATGCACACATATAATACATGTGTGTGCACATTCATACATGCTTTGGGAATCATGAGCGTGCACTGACTGGAACGTCTAACTCCAATCTGGTGGTTGTTCTTGCCATGCCCCATTCCATATTTAAATTTCCCTTCTTCTTTAGTGAGAACCCTGTGTCCCAACATCATCAATGGCACATTACTTATTTGTTCAGTCCTATTATAATCATCTTAATGTAGCTTTATTTTTATTTTTAGAGAGAAAGAGAGAGCACATGAATGAGGTGGGGGCACACAGGGAAGGAGAGAGAGAGAATCTTAAGCAGGTTGCACGTTTAGAGGCAAGTCTGACACCGGGCTCAGTCTCATGACCCTGAGATCGTGACCTGAGCCTAGAAATCAAGAGTTGGATGCTTAACTGACTGAGCCACTCATGCACCCCTCTTAAAATAGTTTTAAAATTGCTTCACCCACACCTCCATCCCATCTTTGCTGATTTAGAATTATTTCTTAAAGACATAGAAATAAACTTGCTTCTGAAGGCCAAATGTATGTCAGAGCTAATCTTGGAGAAGTGCTGTTCATTCCTGGACTCCCTCCACCTTGTTCTCCCTCCCTCAACTTCAGCTTTCTCTTCTTGATCCTACTTGTGGCTCTTTCTGCAAAGATAGGCAGATACACATTTATTTCTTATTTCATCTTCTATTTTACACAAAAGAGACTTTGTGACATTGCTTTCATCATTTGACATTATTTCCTGGATATCACTTCACATCCATTCCTAGAGCTTCCCATTATTTTTTCAGGTTTATATTACTTCATATATAAGTGTGTATATGTTATAGTTTATTTACCTCACATCTGTATTGGAGCACTTAAGTAGTTTCCAATATTTTTAATCACAAATAAAACAATAAGGCCATGTGCATATGTATTTTCATGCTGTTGGAAGGGTATGTTTGGGATGAATTTCCAGGTGTGGTGTTGCTAGGTTGATGGATCTCTGCTTGGGTTGCTTGTTAGGTATTGCCAAATCCTGTTTTGGAACTGTGTCATTTTGCATCTCCTCCAGCATTGAATGAGGGTATCTGTTCCCCTCATCATCTATCCTGTCTCTATTCTTAAAGTGAAATATTAAAAAAAAAAAAAGACTGGATTTGAAATCTGGAAGTGTTGGATTTGAGCAAAACCCTTGATTTTTTATCACCTGTATGAGTTTCGGGAATCTTCATATGCAAGCCTCAGTTTCTTTATCTAAGAAGTCAAGGTGGTAGTTTCTTTATCTAAGAAGTCGAGATGGTGTTTGCATGACTGAGGCAAGGGTGCAAATCTTTCAATCCTGAGAAGTGGACAAACATTGCTTGCTTATACTGTGCTTTAATTTGCTTTGCAGTAATCTTGATTAAGTTTCAAAAACAAGAATTCTGGCAACTCAAGATTCCAAGTAGACAGGAATCTCCTTGTGGTTTTACTGAATGTAGACTGTAGAGCTGCCAGATAAAATCTAAGACACAGTTAAATTTGAATTTCAATCAACAATGGATAGTTTTTTAGCATATGTGTGCCTCAAATATTGCACAAAGCATACTTACACTAAAAATCTATACCTTTTTTTTTTAACCTGATATTCAACTGGGCATTCTGTATTTTCATTTGTTAAATCCAGTGACCCTAGGATGGGGACAAGAGAAAGAAGGAAGAATTTAAGGAATATGTCATGTCTTTGACTAGATAAACAAAATGTGATATATACATGCAATGGAATATTATTCAACTTTAAAAAGGAATGATTTGGAAACATGTTATGGCATGGATGATTTGAAGATACCACAGTAAGTGAAAGAAGCCAAACACAAAAAGGTAAATATTGTATGATTCTATTTACGTGTGGTGCTTGGAATAGTCAATTTCACAGAGACTGAAAGCAGAGTATGGTTGTGAGGAGCTGGGGAGTGGGGGATGGAGAGGTGGTGTTGAATGGGTATGCAGTTTCATTCTGGGATGATAAGAGTCTTGGAGATGGAGGGCAGCGTCGGTAGTACAACAAGGTAAATGTACTTAATGTCACTGGACTGCACACTTAGAAATGACTAAAATAGTAAAATTTATATTAGATCTATTTTACTCTAATAAAAGAAGTTCAGAGGTGAGTTACTTCCCTTCTTTTGTTCTCAGTTTTCTCATCTACAAAATGGGCCACTAGACCAGTGAGGAAAGTTTGGAATGGAGTATCCTGACCTGCTTCAGAGTCACTCATGGCCTTGTTGAAACTAGGAACTCCTCCCTCAGCCCACTCTTGCACATGGGCTTCTAATATTGTAGGATTCTGATATGATCAGGGAACCTGTTATTTTATGAGCATCTCAGGTGCAGTCTAGGTAGCAGAGAGTCTCATTCACCAGAAGAATCTAGACACTTTACCAAGGACTTCAGGAGCTGAAATAATTAATGGATCTCACTGAATTCCTGTATTCACACCGAGTTTCTTCCTTTGGAAGAAATATTTTTCGATGTTTTTGAAAAAAGTTCAAAGCCATTGGAATTCAACCCAAACAGAAAGTCAAAAGGCTTAAATAAAATATGTCTGGGTTGATTTCCTGCCCTGGCAAAGATTCTTATTAATCTATTTTTTCTTCTTTATCTTTCAACTTCCCTCTCATATACTTTGCATATTTCCCCCCTGAAGTCTTCAGCTGTAACTTTGAACTTAGCTCTTTGAGAAACACTGCCACACACAATATTGATCTTTGTCTTATTTGTCCCTTTTATCAGAGAAAGAATGTAATTTCCAACTAGGTGTTAATCTGTAGATTAAAGAGGATTTCAAGTTCTCTTTAGAGAAAAGCTCTAGAATATTCATTACTGGAGGAAAGAAAGAATAACAAATTTGCAGACTTCTTAAGTCACTTTTCAAAAAACCCATGGCTGCCTGCATTTTAGAACTCCAAAGTTGTCTCACTGGTTTGTATTAAAACACTTAATAAAAATCACTACTGTATGGGTTTCCATGGCCCAAAGTGGATAATCAAAGCAAGCTGCCCCAACCTATAAGGGTGTCCTTCTCCGGTTTACAGGACATAACGTTGTCGGCCCTCCTGGTCTATAAACAAGGCTAATGAGGTCAGCCTGGGAGTAGAAATTCCAAAAGTGCTGCTAATTCTCTCATCCATCATTGCAAAATCAGGAAAACCCATTTATTAAGAGCTTAAACGACTCTGGGAAAAGAAGCATATGATATAATTGTTTATACTAGTCAGTGTATATAAAATAAATTTTTCTCAAGGGTGGGTGGAGAGGAAGCTGGAGAATGTTTGTATCGGGTTAAGAGCGTCAATTTTGGAGACAGATTTTGCCTAAGTTCTGGATCTGCCTTTAATAACTGTGTGATTTTAATAAGACTACTTGACTTCTTTGTAAAACATGAGTATGGTTGCTACAAGTTTGTTCTGTGGCTGGTGCCCGAGGTGCAAGAAGTAGGTCATGATTCCCTACAAAAAGAATAAAGATGTTAAGAAGAACAAAAACTATTATTTGTAATAGCAGGGCCTTCCACACTCCTTTGCTCTGTGTCGGGTGCTGTTTTAAGCACTTTACATTTAATAACTGAATTTTCCTCAAGACCCTGTGACGACAGTTCAGCTCTTAACTATTGTCTCGAAGATAAGGAAATAGGCATACTATGGGGACAAAGCAAGCCGCTAGAATGGGAGCTCCCTGAGGGCAAGGACTTTAGTTCCTGTTCTGTTCTCTTCACTGCTGTGGCCAGAATCTTTAGAATAGCACCTAGTAGAGGCTTCATGAAGCTCGTTGAATAAATGCTTACTTAAACATCGAGTGGAGAACTTGTCTGACGTTAGGTGCTCAATCATTGGCTAGCCCCACCCACCCCCTTGTCTGCTATGCTCTGGTCATCAGTTATTTAGTGAGTGATTACTGTATGCCAAGCATGTGTTTATTAGTTCACTTAACTGTCACTATAATTCTGTACCAGTGGTACTATCGTTTCTCTCATTTTTTGTGTGAGGTCACTGAAGCCCAGAGGGATTCATACTCACCCAAGATCATGTTCTTGATGACAAGCACAGCCAGAATGTAAAATCAGGTCTGTCTGACTCCAGAGTTCATGTCCTCCAACACCATGTGGGAATTCCACAGAAAGTTCTTATCTTTGAGATTTAAAAAAGAAACCAGAACTTGACAGAGACAAGTACAGCTAAGCATATATATGAAAGAGTATTTACCTTTTTTCCCTGATTTTATAGCAGCATATTGTCCGTCCACTTCTTTTTGCAGCTCTGCTCTGGTTTCAGCCCCCTGTACAAAGCCGTTCAATGACAGCACATGGTCCCTGGCATAACATCTAAAATCCTTGGCATGGTATTCCAGGCTCTTCACAAAGTACAGCTTACTCTCATGTTGTCGGTGGTGAATAGGTAGTTGTTGCATGAGAGGACACATTCATGCAGTGACCTGATTTCTCATGGTTTCCCCATATGCAACCACAGTGAAGTTATGTCTGCTTCAAAAGTGTTGCATTCACTCTGAATCCCTCAAGGTGACCAGGACGGGGCCTTGGGAATAGCAGGATTTTATTAGCATTTTGTTGAAAGAATGAAAATTTATAAACTCTCAGTGTTCAAATATCTTCTGATAGCAATCAAGTTCATTCATTCATTCATTTATTTGATATTTATTGAAACAATGTATTCCAAATTCTATGCTTCGTGATAGAAATAAAGGGATGAATAAAATATTATCCTTGCAATTTACTTATTTAGTGCTATTGTGAGGAAGTGTTAGTTAAATAATATATTTTTTAAAAATCTGCAAAATTGAACTTTAAAAAAATCTTTTAAAAGCCTTGAAAGAGAAGCATGCATATATTGTGAGAGTCCTGAAATTCCGTTTTTTCATGAAACTTCCTCCTAACTGAATTTTTTTAATGAGTCAGAAGACACTTTCTCTCTCTCTCTCTTTCTTTCTTTCTTTCTTTCTTTCTCTCTCTCTCTCTCTTTCTTTCTTTCATTTTTGTGTTCCAAAGTTTATTGTTTATGCACCTCATACAGTGCTCCATGCAATACATGCCCTCCTTAATACGCACCGCCAGGCTCACCCAACCCCCTCCCCCCTCCCCTCCAAACCCTCAGTTTGTTTCTCAGAGTCCACAGTCTCTCATCGAACTGTATTTTTGAAGCACTTTCTGGGCAAGAATCCCTTGATTCTCATAGTGGTTGAATCAACACCATCCAAAGAGCATTTCCAGGTTTTGTACTCTGCTGATTTTGTTTGGAATTACCAAAGGAAGGGAAAAGCAACCAGACTCAATATTTTGGTAAAAACCTTCTAGACATTTAGGTATATTTTCCCCTATCTAAACAGCCAACGCTCCCTGTTAATACCTTGTCCATTCATTTATCCATCCACCCAACCATTCTTCCTTTCATTCATCCATCCATCTCATCCCACCTAACCATCTATACGTCCACTGATCATTACTTTATAAAACAGAAAATAAGGCCAGAAAAGATGAAGTGAATAGTGCTTGGTGTACAGTGAACTTGCAATAACCATTGGTTATCGTTATTATTAACTTATTCACTCAGCCTTTACTGTATACTGCTGATTGTTGTGCTGATTGTTGTGCTAAGCCCAGAGGATGCAGAAATTCACCCAGAGCTGGGTAGCACACATTAAAAAACTTACAGATAGTAAAATATATACAATAAGGAGAGGCATTTGCACTTAATAAAGGGTCTTCAGAAGATCCAAGGACTTTTACTTCTCTGAGACACTTGACTTGTTTTCCTGAAAGCCTACCAGAGAAGGAAGGCTTATAAGAAGGAACTGGGACTTTGGAGTCAGGAAGATCTGCCCACATCCTTCATCATCCATCACCACATCTTTGGCCTCAGGTTCCTCATCTCTGACATGGAGACCATAATCACAACAGTGATAGAAATAGACCTTCCCTCATTGAGTGCAGTCAAGTTCGTTAACAAGTCTATCGTGTTGAGAAGTTTCTAGGCCTTCCAAGCCCACATTTGCTGCTTCATAATTGTACATATGACTCTGGGCAAGTATTTTCTCTTCAAGTCTTCATTTTCCCACACATATTAAGAGGGAATTAGCTTAAAATCTGTGTTTTTCAGACTGTGTGAGGTGAACTTTTTAGGCTCCAAAAAGATCCACACAAGTAACTCTCGAGCTGGTTGTAGAGGGATGGAGGCAGGTAGGGTTGTGTGGACACATACCCTTCCCCTGTTTGGAAAGATTTCTTGTAAAATTAAGTTTTTCTGGGGATGCCTGGGTGGCTTGGTCATCTGAGCAGCTGCCTTTGGCTTAGGTCATGATCTTTGGGTCCTGGGATCAAGTCCCACATTGGGTTCCTTGCTCAGTGGGGAGCCTATTTCCCCCTCTGCCTACAGCTTCCCCTGTTGTATGCATGTTCTTGCTTTCTCTCAAATAAATAAATAAATAAATAAATAAATAAATATTAAAAAGATGAAAATAAAATTAAGTTCTTCTGGTGACTATGTTTGAAAACCACAAAATGAAGCGATCTTCAAGTTGCTGTCCAGCTCTTGACTTGAGGAAGTCTGAATCAACAGATGATGACTGGCTGTAAGAATGCAATCGACACAAATATGTTAGTGTAATTTGTAATCGTGGAAAGCAGTGCATTTTGAACTTAAGTGCATCTGAATCATCTGTACATCTTATTAAAATGCAGATTCTGAGCCAGTTGGCCCCTTGTCATTTTTATTTCCTAGTCTGCTTCTGGGTGCTGCTAAGGCTGCTGGCCCATGAACTATACTGTGTAGCGAGCGTGTAGTATACACTCGGCTCACTGAGCTGGAGAAACAGTATTTCAAGAATATTTCTCTAAAGGTTTCCGGCAAAAAGAGTTTTCAGGTCGACCTTCAGTTAATCAAAGAAGATCCCAAATTCTCCTTTCTGGAGTAGTTTCAGTTGATCCAGGCACCATTTTTTAGTCTCTAAAAAGACTCAGTGAGGGGCGATTCACAGACCTGTACCCCTGGGGATAAAAATACATTATATGTTTATAAAAAAAAATAAAAAAAAAAGACTCAGTGAGGGAGTATGTTTGTTTTCTACAGCGGCTGTTAGACTTTACTACAAATTTCATGGCTTAAACACAAATTTGTTATTCTATAGTTTCATAGTGTAGCAGTCCAACACAGATCTCAGTGGACTAAAGTCAAGGTGACAGCAGGTCTGCATTCTGTTCTGGACCCTCTAGAGGAGAATCCATCTCCTAGAGGCTTGCACCTTCCTTGGCTTATGGCCTGCTTTCCTCCTCTTCAGAACTAGCGTGGCTTTTGGAGTCCTTCCCAAACTGCACTGCTCTTACTTCCCTTCCTTCCTCCCTCTTCCATTTGTAAGGTCCCCTGTGATCACATTGGGCCAACTCAGAAAATCCTGGATAATCTTCCTATCTCAAGGTCCTAATTTAATTACATTTGCAAAGTCCCTTTTGCCATAGAAGGTAACACATTCACGGGTATTGGAGATTAGGTTGTGGACATCTTTGGGGAACCATTATTCTGTCAACCTCATTGAGTAACAACACATGAAGCATCAATAAGTCAGGGCAATTGGGAGGAAATGGTACAGATCCAGGTGTGAGAAGAAGCAGAGATAGCTAAGGTTGGAGAAAGTGAAGAACTTGAACATTCATGGCCAGAGAGTGATTGAGAGACCCAAAGGAGCAGGGCAAAGAGAACCATCCAGGAAGAGGGTGAACACCAGGACTGGCCCAAGGTGGATGGAGGGGAGGACATGGAATTCCTGGAGGACAGGATGAGAAAGTGGTTGCAGGTGTGAGGGAGAGAGAGCATCACGGGAGAGATTAGCTGTATTTGGCTTGATAACTGGTTTTTAATGGATTCCTTCAAGAAGACAGACATCTGTCCTTTCACCACCAGTGGAGGGGCCCCAGCTGTAATCATAATAACCAAAGTGCAGAAGGAGAAATAGGGCCTTGGCAAAGGAGGCCTTTATCGTCTAAAATTGAAAACTAATGACAGAGATGAGGTTGGAATTCAAAAGAAGGGGATATGGAAAATAAAATACATTTTGACATGAAATCACAGATGGGAGGCTAACCAAGTACATATTTCTATTTGAACAGATGGAAGAGGAAGAGACCATCCAAATGAGGGCTGCGTGGAGCTCCTACTTGTTAGGCTGTCTTGTTAAGGAGCCTGTGGACAGATTCTCTTGAAAGTGTCCCAGTTGCCATAGAGCGACTGTGGACTTGAGCTCCCGTTCCATCCTTCACCAGCTACATGACCTTGCTCAGTTCACTAAATCTCTCAATCTCTGATCTATTAAATAGGATGCAACAGTATTGACTCACATGGCTATTGGGAGGACTAATGAGGTAAGCAAGAGAATACAGGACAGCTATGACTCCTCTCCCTTCCACCCAGCATCACACAGGATCATTTAGTACAGTCTGCAGAAGATCCCTGCTGCCTTTGGTTTGAAACCTAGATAGCTCAGGCTATAACTGTCCCACCACTGCTGGACCACAGCATTCTTTTCTCACCCACTGCTCTCCAAACACCCACTGCCCTCCCCTCCCAACATGAACCTTTGACATCAACCCTACAAATACTTCCTTGTTGGGATCAATTCTTGCTCCACTCTCCCTTCTGCCCCTAAGACCAGCTGGTTCTCACCTTCAGTCACACCTTGGACTCTGCCCAGAATGTGTTCTCTCCTCTATAAGTCATTCCATTTGTGATATAGGATGATGTAAGATGAGAGAAGAAAGGGGAGGATTAATGATGAAACCAATAATGACAGGAGAGACTGTGTATCATGTTGGGGGAGGGGATCTGCTGATGACAGGGAGGGGAGGTGTTGAATGGAAGAGAGGAAGAGAAAGAACAGATTTAGAAAGCAGGAAATTGTTGTCCTAAAGTCAGACAAAATCCCTTCATTTGAGAGGTGGTGCAGATTGAGTGGAGATGGGTGAGATACAGATGACTCACTCACTTGTTTCCAGGGCAATAATCCATGTGATAAAGGGAAGTGAAAGAAGACATCAGAATATCCAGATTCCCTGGGATAGCATGCAATGTCTACAATTATCTGCCTGCTCAGCAGACCTCATTCCTTCCTGATGCCCCCTGCACCTTGCCTTCCAGGAACACACAACTGTCTACCCCTACCCTTGTTGCCCACACCCTGGGGTGTTTGCTTTTTTAATTTACACATGGTCTCTTTCTCAGCCTGGAATGCTTTTCCCTGCTTTGTCCACCTCTTATCTTTTAAAATGCAGCTTCCAAGAGTAACCTCCAAGAAGCATTATTCAATGGATGCTGCTTTGCCTCCGCCTTTCTTTACCTGATAGTTTCTCCTATCTCTTTGCTAGCTTTGCCACCGCCCCCCCCCCAAGTTTCCGTTGTTACAAGCATCCTGCTTTCTGCGTTTCCTTTATTCATGTATTGTTTGCTCTGTTACTGAAAACTGTCAAGTGCAGGGACTGTGGTTTACTCATCTATAGGTGCTCTCCAAACACCCACTGCCCTCCCCTCCCAACATGAACCTTTGACATCAGCCCTACAAATACTTCCTTGTTGGGATCAATTCTTGCTCCACTCTCCCTTCTGCCCCTAAGACCAGCTGGTTTTAGATCCTATAAGATCATCTAGGATGATCATATAGGAGATATACAGAAACATTTATTAAATTACATTGAATATCTTGGGAAGCTCTGTTGACATTGCAGATGGGGGGACAAAATGAGCAGCTTTAGTTAAAAATATAGAAATGGCAATGGCTTTACTACATAAAGGTAATGGAGCTAAAAACTGTGTTGTGGGTATGATAGATATTGTTGCCTAGACCAATAGAAGAGTTTAATAAAAACCATTGGTCCCAGCCAATCAGAAGTTATAAATCAAGTATAAATGCTGACGATTTTGTGTAAATCAATCTGTCAATATAATTATGATCTAAAAGTGTTGCCATTTTACGTGAGCTTTGAAAGATAAGAAGGGAGCCAGTGCAGTAAAAAGCTGAGAGAAAGAACCTTCTTTTTTTTTTGTTTGTTTGTTTTTATTTAATTTCTTTTTAGAATTCTGTTAACAGAATTTCTTAACAGAATTCATTGTTTATGCACCACACCCAGTGCTCCATGCAATACGTGCCCTCCATAATACCCACCACCTGGCTCCCCCAACCTCTCACTCCCCACCCCTTCAAAACCCTCAGATTGTTTTTCAGAGTCCATAGTCTCTGATGGTTCATCTCCCCTTCCAATTTCCCTCAACTCCCTTCTCCTCTCCATCTCCCTATGTCCTCCATGTTATTTGTTATGCTTCACAAATTAGTGAAACCATATGATAATTGACTCTCTCTGCTTGACTTATTTCACTCAGCATAATCTCCTCCAGTCCCATCCATGTTGATACAAATTTGGGTATTCATCCTTTCTGATGGAGGCATCCTTTCTGATGGAGCCATAGTGTATCTTCTTAACAGAATATTTCTTATGTGTTGGTTAGCATTTGCTGCTTGACAAACAAGACACAAACAGGTAACACGTATTATTTCTCACAATTCTTTGAATCAGCTGGATGGCTTACAGCTCAGGGCTGGCTTGGCTCTCTTTATGCTCATCTGGTTTCTTGGCCAGAGCTGGAGTGTCTAGAATGGCTCCATTCATATGTTTAGCTCTTGCCACAATGTTTGTTCTAGAAGTCCTCCAATGAGATGCTTCATCTCTGCTTCAGTGCTGTCTCTTCTTCCAGTTGGCTAGTGAGGGCTTCTCCACACGGTAGATTCAGAGTTCTAAAGAGCAGAAAGACAGAGAAAGCTTTGTTGAGCAAGTATCTTCTTATCTCACACTTTTTATTGTCTAGTAGCCACAATGAATCAATGGCCAAGCTCAAAGTCAATGTGACAGGGGTCTGAGGGATTTAAGGACAGGGAGGTATAAATCACTGGTAGACAATTTCAGCACTAGTCAACCACACTTTGGGAAGTCCTCGGAGGAAGGGGAGATACAGCCATTTTTGGAGAACTTCAGAGTCTCGTGTGACAGAAGTGAGAGAGGGATAAGTGAGGATGGAGAGGCAGTCATGATGTAGGACTACATGGTTTGATTTGACAAGTCAAATGTGAGTGTAAATGCTACATGTTATTTTCAGACAAATCAACTAATTGCCTAAGCAAGATTCAAGCACCCAGTTTTCTTCTACTCCAGCAATCATGGAAGCTCTGACACAGAGGAGAAATGTTGAACCATCACGTAAAAGATAACCAACCCTTACAGACATCCAGACCCCCAGTATTCTTTGTGTGAAAGATAAATAAGCCTTTGCTGTTTTAAGCCTCAGAGTTTGGGGTAGTGATGGTTATTGCAGTATAGCCTAATCCTTGCTGAGCAGTATGGAATTAAAAAGCATGGATCTGTGAAAGCCACAGAGATGGATGATTTTGTTTGGGGAGAGAAGGGAAAGAGAGAGAGCTGAGTCTGGGATAATGGCAACTTTTGCAAGTAAGAAGGAGGATGAGGAGCTAGCAAAAATCTGCCACCATAAAGACAAACGTTTGGATGAAAACTGCATATCCTAACATTTTCCTCTCTAAATTCATGTATAACATAGACTGATAGTTTTCATCTTGATGGAGCTACTCCCAAGGAAAGCAGCTGCCACCTTTGGGTTTTCCTGGGCTACTTCATATCCTGCAGCTGGATTTACCAAGAGACCAGCAAGAGGAGGTGCAGATCAAAAAACAGACTAACAAATAAACAGTGCTCAAAGAAACAAAACACAACAAAACTCTTGTGTGGATGCAAATCACATCTTTTTATCTCAACAGGGGCATTCTTAAAGCCAAGAAAAGGGCAGAGAAAGAGCATTCCTACACTGGTCATCTTTTTCACCTTCCTCTCCATGTTTTCTTGAGTTTGTCCAGTGAGCCCCAGTGAGTCCAGTGAGTCCAGTGGCATAAGCTTGAACACCCACTGGCATCCCCAAGCACCCTCCCTGTATGGGACTTCTAGTTTAAAGCAGCTGGCACTAGGAATCTAGGGGGTGGGTGTGATTTTTTTTTTCCCCTGGGCTCATTTGTTGCCGAAGTTATTTTCTGTTTTCAAAGGTGTCCTAGGCATGCTGTTGAATAATAACAGCCTTTCCTCTGCAGTGGATGTCTGCAAAATGTAATTGCTGTCAGCATTGTAGTCTGCTGTTATGATTCTCCTTGGCCTAGGGAGGCTGCCAGAATTTCTACCTTTGCTAATCTCTTAGGGGGAGGATGTGCTGACCTCCCTCCTGCTGTGTGTCCTAGCTACGCCACCTTCATTCTTCTGAGAGTTGCACAGTGGGATATGGCCTAACTCGAAAGTAGCTTTGCCAAGCTAGGTCTCTACTTGTCATATTCACATGGAATGCAGGTGGCAAGGGCTGATGACACTCCAGGGACAGACCTCCCATTAAGTTCCCCATTAAGTTCCAGTGTAATAAACAAACCTAGGGGATTTGGCTCTGCAGTTCTAGACTGCAGACTGGTCCTCCATGGGCCATTAACTCAAGATAAATCTTTTAAACTTTGAGATTCGGATTCCTTTGACCTGAATTGACAGGGAAGCTGTTTTATTCTGCAGGTAACCCCATGGTGAAAAAATGCTGCAGTAAACTCTGCCTGCAGTACATTTTCTGGATTTCATTATTTCTCTGTTTGGAATGTTCTTTAATGCCATATCAAATCAACCCTGGCTTATTCTTCAACAGTCACCCCAAGGACCTCCTTCTTCAGAAAGCTTTACTGGCACCTCCTCTCATCGTTGCTGAGTTGGGTACTGTTCCTCTGGGCCTCCATGACACCTGGGGTCTACTGTCTTGTGGCATTTCCCACCCTTTGCTATAAGTACCCAGCAGGAGCTGCTGGGGTCTACTTGGGCTGTGTCTGTGTCCAGGCTTCACACATAATATCTCATGTAAAGCTCAGTCAATGCCATTGGCTTCTTTATCTTGCAGATGAGAAATTGGAAGGTTGTAGAGATTAAGAAACTTGCTCAAGGTCACACATGTAGCTGGCAACTGGCATTTTAGATTCAAATCAAGGTAGCCCAAGTCCACATGGGCCTTCCTGTGACTCCCCTGACTTCATGTAATCAGGGACCATGGCATGTTCATCTTAGTGTCCAGAGCACCCATCAGAGAGCTCAACACATGGAGAGAACTCTAGAATGAACTGGCAGATTGACCACATACTGAAGTAAGTTGCATGCAGGTCTGTCTTGTGAGGCTGCAAATTCTATGAGTAGGGGTTGTAGCTGTTTTACAGCTGATGGCTGTCAAGGCAAAGACTCTGGCACAGAACAATAAAAACACAAAGAATAGCAAACACAACAGTGAGCGTATTTTCATATGCCAGGCGCTACTGAAATATTTTACATCTATAAAGCTTTTGAAGCATTTTATTTTATTATTATTAGAAAGAGAGAGAGTGAGCATGAGCAGTGGAGGGGCAGAGGGAGAGGGAGAGAGATAATCTTAAGAGGGGACACTGAGTGTGGAGCCTGAAGCAGGGGTTGATCTCACAACCCTGAGGTCATGACCTGAGCCAAAATTAAGAATCAGACACTTAACCAACTGAACCACCCAGGTGTCCCTATATCTATGTTTTTAATCTTGACAACAGATCTATGAGGTAAATTCTCTTACAGTGTTTGCATTTTACAGACGCAGACATGGAGACACAGATAGGCTAGGTAACTTGCCCAAAGTTGCACAGTAGAAAGGTTGCAGTTCTGGTCTGTGGTCCCAAATACTTAGTAGAGAGTAAATGCTTGTTATGAAATATATATGAAATAATGGGTGGGTAGCTTTCTACACTTGATTTAATAACAATATATCTTCTCCCTTATTCCCTAGAGTCCTTGGACTAAAGATACACTGACATGGAAGCTGAAGTCCAGGACCCCTTTCTCAGCTTCAGCTAGAGTTCCTGTTGGGGCATACAATGAACTGTTGCCTGGCTTTTTCTTATGGCTTTTAGATAAAAGAGGTGGCATCTTGGCCACAGGCACCAGAAAACTATGGCCACACCTCACACGCAGAGGGATAGGGATAGAACCAGGAAGGAAGAGAAACTTCTGGGGGCCTTGCCACGGGATACATCTTTTCTGGGGATAGTCAAAACATGGCACAGCCCACAGGAATCTGTGAGAGAGATGGCCCAGTGCCATCCTCTCATAATGAAGAAGGAAAGGCTCAGAGAAAGACTGACTTGGTTTCATCACACAACTGTTGTGGAATATTTTCAGGAGCACATCTTTCCCAAGATTGTGTCAGAGGAAAAAGAATTTGGTTGCACATGGAAGAGAAAAGCAATCAGCCTCTCTTGGAAACTTTATATATTCCAAGCACTGTGTTAAGCCTGATACATGCCTGATTCATTTAATCTTCAAATAATCCTAGGAAATCTGAAAGCTCTCATTTCAGATAAAGAAATCCAGACTCTGAATTCATTTGCTCAAGCTCATGCAGCTAATATGTATTTGAACCAAGGGATTTTGAAAGTGACTATTTTGTCTAGAGTTGTTTTTTTTTTTTAAATTTCCAAGGTGTATGGTCTCTTGGCATGAGACCAACTACTCAGTCCTCGCACTAGCCATAATAAAGGAAATTACTCAGAAGACAATTGGTTTAGTGTTGCTATAGCAATGATAAAGACCCCCCGCCGACTCCTTTTCTTTTCTGAGTGTTTTTCTGAGTGTTTTCTCTCAATAACTAAACACATTGCTTCTATTCAGTAAATCTGGATGTCCAATCCATCTCAAATACAGATGAGAGAAAATGGTTTGTTCTATCTCACAAAGCATGTAGCCCAAGGAAAGCAGCTCCACGATGGAATACCCACTCTCTCCCTAGAAGAATTCTTTCTGTGAATCCAGAGACACCTAGGGTCTCTGGTGAGTCTGCATGTTTTGGACATGATTTAAGCTGGGATGAAGGTTGCCTCACTTTCCCCCTCTGCAGACCTTTTTTGCTCACTGCAGAAGGTGGGCTTGGGGAGGTGGTGGCTGAGGTCGCACCTATTGCCAATTTGGTAGCTCATGACTCTTTCCCAGAATCATCTTTGTTTGATCCTATTCTCCAGTTTGGGACAGGACGGGGAGGTGGAAGTTCCTGGACTAGGTTGGTGGGCTTAGGCATTTCCTCATGGTATCTGGCTGAGCCAAGAATCCACTCTAAGTTGCCAGTTCAATAGGACTTTCATCAGAGATGCAACAATCTCCAGTGAACACATAGGAGGAAGAAGCTTCTCTTGACACCATCCCAAAATGGGCCAAGAGAGAGATCTGCTCCAGATCACTATTGGAAAATCAAGGTTCTTACTAGCATTGTTATACCACAGTGACCTCAGGCAGCAAGCTGAAGGAAACAGTGAGAGAATGGGACTATTCTCTGGAGGGGAAGCAGAAAGTTCAAGATGCTTTCTCTTTACCTCACCCAGAATTTATGAAATGTTTTCTTCAAATCATTTAACTTCTTCATATCTCAGATTCCTCAACTATCAAGAGGAAAGGATTTTATAGATCCTTTTCGGCACTCCATATGGATGTTGTCAGAGCCCAATTTGTTTAACTCAAAAATATGTTGTGATTTTGGGACACTGTATGATATAAAAGAAAGGTTTATATTCTCTCATTTAAATGACAAACATTCACAAAATACCTATCAGGTATAGGGAATTTTTCTGGGCACTGAATCATTACCATTATGTTATGTATTTAAAGTATCTTGAGATCTTTAATCCTGTCAAGCTCAATCTGTTGTTTGGGGTTCACTTGCCAAAGGAAATTCAAGGTCTCAAATGACACCATCTCTGTCTTTCCCTTTTTATTCAATTACAATGGTCACCTGGATAATACCGAATCCTTTCTAAGCCATCAGCAATAACTGACAGCTTGGGCTGGTTTCCTGAGCCCCACTTTTCCATCTCAGTAAAATTTGGCTGCCAAAGAGCTGCTGGGGCACAAATGCATCATGAGAATATTAATCTGTGACTTTTCATCAATGGCAAAGTTATGAACCACATGAGACCCACATTCCCTTCTCCAGTGTTCCATCTGACTTTTCATTTGGGGGATGGTCTTGGGGCCCCGTTGGCACACTCATTCCCAGGGAATGAGATATGTCATCACTCCCATTGGTGTGATGTTCCCTCTTACACAGCGAGCCTATGTGTGTGCTCCTGGGTGACATGTTCCAGTGGCCACAGAACATATGGTTCAATCCTCATTTTCATCACATACTTGCTGTGAAAACTTGAGTGCTAACTGAGTTCTCTGGAATACCACTCATCCCCATGGATGCCTTTTTCCATTAGCATTGTCAGTCATTCTCCACTAGGGAAGATCTAGCCACCCATCTTGGGGCTCAGTTACATTGCTTTCCCAATTGCCTATGTAACTTCTTGAGAGTTACTTATAATACACTGGATAATCCCTCCGTCCACTCAGCTACAATTATACTTTGATCCATGGTCTGAATTGTAGTTTAAAGAGTCTTCCATTTTTCTGTAAAGGCTTGCATCAGAGACTGAATTTAAGTCTTTTCAATTGATTAGAGCAGACAACATTCTAAGATTGCAGTACGGGTTCCAAGACACTTTCCACTGAGATCCTCAAGAAGACAGCACGGATGCAATCACTCATCCACTTAAGCCTGTCAGGAAGTAAATTGCTTATAAGAGGAAGGGAACTGTTATGTGAATTTCCATAAGATTGTGAGCCAAGACTATTAAATGTCACGACTTTTCAAATATTGAAAAAAAAAAAAAACAAAAAAATCCCTACATTATCACTTCTCTGGCTAAATACAACCTGCTCTTATATTTATTCAATTCACTGAAAAAAATTGTACAAGACAATCTACCAGCAAATCTTGCCTTGGGTATTATGTTTGGTCTGTGGGTATTGGCTCATGGTCCATATAGTTGCTTTAACTCACTCTGCCAGATGGAGTTTGAAGTGTCTAGGGAGCAGGGAGGGCTGAGGTAAATATTTTCAATTAGTGGCTTCATTCATCTATTCAGGGAAGGAGATTGTGTTTATGGTTTTGCCTGTGGTGCATTCATTCTCCCTTTTAGGTAAAGTGAATCCTCCTTTTGGAAATCACTCTTCCCTACTCCATGGTCTGGGTATCCTACCTTCTATTCAGACAAGCTAATCTGTTTCATGCTGGCCAATCAGAGTACTAGTTTTCCCAGGTCATAATGATTCATTCAGAATGGACATATAAGCCAAGCAGGGTCTTCACTGTGATTTGTATATGGGCCTTAAGAAAGAGAAATCCTCCTTCCACTAGCATTAGTAAGCTGGGAGGTTGTGAGTCCAAGGCTGTGTGTGGCCATCATATTAACCATGTGAAGAGAGTGTTGTTGAAATTAAGCCAAGAAGAGTCACTTAGAACTGAGGGATGGAGGGAAGGCACAACCTTGGAGTTTTCCCTTGAGTACTGATTATATCAGCCCAGATTAGCTTGATGCCATCCAGAGAACCCACTCTTGGACTGAAGTTGGGTTATGAGAACCACACAAAATCAATTCCACCTTTTATTAACATGGTTTGAATTAGATGTCTGTCACTTGCAATTGAAAGAGATATTCCTCAAAACACTTATTAGGTGCTAGGCAATCGGCCAGACATCTTTCTCTCTGTACCTTTCTTAGTCTTCACAATATCCATAGGCATGAGAAAATATCATTCCCATTTTATGGCAGTTCTATAAACTCAGTCATGTTCCCATGATTAGTGGGTGGAACCTCCTGCCTCACACTCAGGACATAAGTGGAAACAAGAACGTTTAGGTGTGAGCTCTCTCTGCCTCACAAACCAGCTCTCAGAGTCATCTAGGTTCACCAGTGCTCAGTTTTACCTCAGGAAATCCAGCTAAATTGAGAATGTTGTAAACATATGGAGGCTGCATGGGAATGGAAAGGAGGCTGCCAAAGTGGAGGCCCGCCTCAGGGTACTGTGCCGCTCCAAAGATAAACCAGCTTTATTTTTGGACATTGACATGAAGTTTCTCCCTGGGACTTCTATCTGACTGTGTTTCACATGAAATTAATGCAAAATGCAACCTTCTTTTAATTTTTATTTTTTAAAGATTTATTTATTTGTTTTGGAGAAAGAGAAAAAGAGAAAATAGGATGAAGGTCAGAGGGAGACAAGTATCCTAAGCAGACCTCCCACAGAGTGTGGGACCAATGACAGCCTCTATCCCAAGATCCCTGAGATCATGACCTGAGTCAAAATCAAAAGTTGAAAGCTGAACCGAGTAAACCACCCAGGTGTCCCTCAATCTTCTCTTTTTTCATTGGATTGCACCAGCCTCCCCAAATCTATCCTAAGGAGTTGTTATCAAACAAGCGGGAGAAGAAATCATTTGGAATTTTAATTTTCTTCCATAACTGGATTAGGATAGATTAGATTAGATTAGATTAGGAAAAACCATTTTCAGGGTTTCCTTTAGCAGCAGAAGTATAGATCACAAATCAGTAAAAGTCTTTGGAGAACTTATTTGTATCTTTTTGTGCTTACCTGATGCCTTTTTTTTTAGCGCTTGGCCAATAAACACTCGTCTGGAAAGAAGTGCTCCAGTGGATGTATAGCATAAGATGCAACTACTGCACACCCAAGTCATATGTTCAACAAAGGCCACAGGAACAGGACAACAGAAACTTCTGGATTCTGAAATTACTTTCTGTGTGAATGAGCAAGCTGCGAACAGACTCTTAAATACAGAGAACAAACTGGTGGTTGACAGAAGGGAGGTGGGTGGGAAGGTAGGTGAAATAGATAAAGGGTATTAAGGGATAGAAACTTACAGCTATAAAATAAATAAATCACAGAGATTAAAAGTACAACATTACAATGTGTGATGACTATACCTCTCATGGTGAGCACTGAGTAGTATATAGAATTGAGTCAGTATATGCTTATACCTAAAATTAATATAATGTATGTTAATTATACTTTAAAAAGTAATGCATTTTAAGTAACACATATGCAAATAATGACAACTGCTTCAGTACACATCTATTAGGCACCAGATAGTTGACATTTCCCAAAATCCTTATAAAAATCTTTCAAGCTAAGGATTATTGTCCCCATTTCATGGATGAGAATATTAAGACTGAGAGAGGATAAGTAACTTTCCTGAACTCCCCAAATGAGGAAGCTAGGGTTCATTCTTTTTTTTTTTTTAAAGATTTTATTTATTCATTTGTCAGAGAGTGAGAGAGAGAGCACGTGAGAGAGCGAGCACAGGCAGACAGAGTGGCAGGCTGAGGCAGAGGGAGAAGCAGGCTCCCTGACGAGCAAGGAGCCTGATGTGGGACTTGATCACAGGATGCTGGGATCATGACCTGAGCTGAAGGCAGCCGCTTAACCAACTGAACCACCCAGGCGTCCCGCTAGGGTTCATTCTAAGATCTCTCTAATTTTAACCAACTGAGCCACCCAGGCGTCCCAGATCTCTCTAATTTTAATCAATGCCTGATATCTGTTTGCTTTGCCATGTGACCTCTCTGACCCAGCCCTGGACTTGACCCCATCAAGTTCATTACTGAAAACAAGATTTCTACATGCAGTGTGTATACTGACAAGGACATAGATTGAGGGCCTGAAAGTGCTTAGCTGTGAATTTCATCATGATGCCAGTTGTCAGGCTGGATTAGGCTGTCTAGTCAAAGCCAAAGTCATGCGTGGGCTTTGTCAGTAGACAGACATAGGTCAAAGTCCTGGCTCTGCACAATATGGCTCTTTGGCCTTGGGAAGCATCTGCCCCTCTCTGGGAATTGACTTCCTCCTCTGTGAAATGGGTTACTAAGTTGCTTTAAGGAGTTAAGGAAAGAACACAGTGAGATGACACACGAAGTCCTTAGTGTAGGACCTGCCACTGTGGAATAAAAAGTCTGAATTCATTTTTAATATTTGACTAATATAGGCTTCACTCCTTTTCCCCTTTCTGCCATGCATCTTAGCAAGCTGGTAAGAAAGCCAGAATGGTTCTTCTGAACTGACGGAAGATCCAAGCTACACAAAGCCCTAAAATCCTCACCTGGCCTTACCCCTAAACACAAGAAAATTCTCGAGCCAGTCTTCTTTCCTTGCTCTCTCAAGTCATTGTAAGAACAACTCAGGAGCCTTGCTCTGATTTCGCTAGGAAGTCTCATCATGCAAATGATAGACTTCTCCATATAATCATAGTTTGTAGATGGCATCATCAGTCTTGGCGTCCAAACCACATTTCAGGTGGGGGAGCCCTCCTGTTTCTACAGAGTGTCCACAACACACAAAGTATGTTAGCTATCATCATCGTCATCATCATTATTAAAAAGTTGAATTTGGGATATTTAAATTTTATGTAAGAGCCTCATCATTAATAGTACTTATGGTGAACTTATACATGTATTTGACAATAATGACTCTGGAAGGACTAGACAGTCAAGGAGTGGGTGGGGTTTTCATAAAGGGTGGTGGGAAGGTCATTCACTCCAGTTTTGACAGATGTGGATACAGGATGTAGGGGGTGAAGTGGAGCTTCCTGGAGAGGCCAGAAATTGACTGAGACAAGAAGAAGAAGAAGAAGACAAGTCGCTGATTTGGTGGGGAAAATGAAAGTCAAGACTGAAGAATCGGTTTCCATTGCCACATCTGAGGGGGTTTAAAATCTGAAACTCAGACGCAATGTAAAAGATGAAGGACCAAGAGTATTGACAACAGTTTGTGAATCAGTGTGAGAAGCAGTCAGAGGCAGAACATAAAATTCACAGGCTCTTATTAAAGTGGTGGTTGTTTCCTCTTTAATGCCCTCACTAAACAGAGTGTCTCCTTACTTCATACTGCCTTAAAGCAAAAACAACTGGATAGGTAATTTGCATTGTATTTTTCTCAGGCAATCAATAAATGACAAGCTATATATTGACATCTTAGCAAATCAATCTTCTGAAGGGAATTTGTCTTGAATGCACCAGTTCTTACAAAGTTTCTGAGACAGTAAGTCTAATTTTTCTTCTCTAGAAGTTAGGCACTGAAACATCCTAAAACCACTTTAACCTCTTCCAAATCATCTGGCCAAACAGTGAATATAATTTTGTCCACTGGACAATGTTTTCCTACTTTAAGTGTTGTAGAAACACAAGGAATGTAATTTATGTTTTTAGCTAAGTCAACACTGTAATGTGAGGATATTTTAAAAGTTCTGCATAAACAAAGGTATGATATTTGGGCTCAGAAGGACAGAGCCAAAAATGAGACTTGGCTGTGGTGTGTTATTGTTTGTGTGCAAAGACTCATATTTCTGGAAACAATGAAATAAAGGGTGCAAGTTCAAAACCAGGCAAGCTCACTCTAGTGAGATTTTGCAGAGTGAGTCAACCTTCCCGATACACAGATGATGATCTGTTACTCAGATGATATCAGGACACAAGTGTCAAGAGAAAGCCTGAAGGAGTAAAGAATTGTCATTACGTGCCGAAACCAAGCCCTCCAGGACCCTTATGACAGGGTTATGTTTCAGTGATAGACATAAATTTTCTCAGCACCTTTTCAAGAACTTGGCTTTGATGCAAAATTCCTTCTGAGTGCCTTATGTAACTTTTAAAATGCTGGCTGACCCCAGATTGGTTCTGTGCAACTTACTGTATATGATATGGTCATAAAAATAATTATTCATGAAGACATTAGATTGGGGGTACTTTTTCCTCAAAAGATTTCTTTTTCCTCAGTAGAGAGAGGAAACCAATATAAAGAAAGTGTGAATTAAGCATTTTATGCTATTAGTGGTCTCTATGTTTCTTTTTGACAATTGACTGTCTCAGTGTTTCCTCACCCTCCATGATAAAGAGATTTGTGCAAAGAGCTCCTCAATCTTTCCCCCTTTCTCTCATCCCCTTCCCTCCCTCTGTCTTGTCTTTTTTCCTTTCTTCCTTCATTCTTTCCTTTGTTTCTCCTTCAGCAGATAATACTTGAGGTTTTGCTATGTGTCACACTGTGGCCTAAACTAAATTGTTTGGTTACACAAAGTGATGAGGAACACAGTTTATCTATCTATCATCTATCTGTCTATCCATCTAATTTATTGATGTTATTTGTTCATTTATTTGACAGAGAGAGAAAGCAAGAGAGGGGACACAAGCAGGGGGAATGGGAGAGGGAGAAGCAGGCTCCCTGCTAAGCAGGGAACCTGATGTGGGGCTTGATCACAGGCCCTTGTGATCATGACCTGAGCCGAAGGCAGAAGTTTAATGACTGAACCACCCAGGTGCCCCAAGAACATAGTTTATTATTAAATATCTGGAAGAGGAAGAAAAATCAACCAATGCAAAACGGAGTAACTTCACTGTTTTATGAGAGAAGGTAAAACAGTGAAGTGATCAAGGTCATGGCCACTGTTATTGGATGTCTCCTCCAGTTGCAGCCCTGTTCCTGTCTTTCCTTCCCAGGGACAGTTTTCAAACAAGTCATCTAGAATCACTGTTTCAATTTCCTGATCAGACACTGTCATCTGGCTTGGACCATCATCACCCACCCGAGGGCTCTTGCTAAATTACCAATGGCCTCTAAGCTGCTAAACCCAAAGGATATTTTTCAACTCTAATCTCACTTGACATCAGAATTCTATGTTCTTGAAACAATCTCTTTCTTTTGTTTTTAATGATATGATACATTCTTTGCTTTCAATATTCTTTTCAGGCTAAACTCTTCTTCCTGTCCCTTACAAATTGGAGCTCATTAAACTCCATCAGAGATCATTTCTTAGATCATTTCCTTAGTCTCTCCTCAACTTCATGGCTTCCATTTCATTATCCATAGGTTGGTGACTTATGCATTCATATCAGTCAAGGCTCCTTTCCAATTCTCAACCTCTCAATGAGGGCGATTCAAAGGCATCTTATGCTCGCCATGTCCAAAGTCAAATTTATCATTTCTCTTCTGCCTTCTGATCTAAGCTCCTTCCACTGTCTGCTGTCAATGAATGGCAGCAGTCTTTCCAGATCACTAGAAATCTAGGGTCATCCTTGACAGTCTGATATTCACTCAGCAAATCCCAAGATTTTGTCTCCTAAATATGTTTCAAAACAGTATACTTCCACTATCACTATCACCACGCTGCTATTCCCCCAGTCAGCCCCCAATCATTGTTCGGATTGCTATAGAAGCAACTGACCCTGAAGAAAGAGCATTTTGACCTCTCAGATGAGGTGAGGCTCAAATTCTGTACATTTCATAATGCTGCTTCCTTTTTCACTTACCACAGTTTATAACCATACATTGGATTTTATGGTTATTTAACTAATATTTGTCTCTTCCAGTATAGCAGAGAGTTTGCCTGACTCTGCCTTCATTGTATTCTCAGTATTTTAGAACTGTACCTAGGACCCAATAGTTACTAAAAAATTGATGTTTAATGTAATAGGTAAAATTTCTGGCTCTGCATTTGCTACCTATGTAGACTTGAATGTGTTTTTGCCTTCCTCAAGCCTCTGCTTCCTTGTTTGTGAAATGATGATATAATTTTCATACTCTGAGGGTTGATATGAGGTTTACATGAAATTGTGTGTTTGAAATATTCCTTAGTGCAGTGCCTTGTGAAGCACACAGGAAATGGTTGCCATCCACACATATGGAGTATGGATATATTATAAGGAGCATTATTTTGGAGTTCACATGAAGGAAAACCCTCATCTGATTCCAAGTTTATGACTTAGAGTCTTTGGAGAAAGAAAGTCCTGTTGTAAGATCAAGTGCATTTAAGATTGTCTTCAAAATACGTTGTGGGGAACTGGATATGGGGTCAGGAGGTTTCTTTCTTTCTTTCCTTCTTTCTTTTGTATTACGTTATGTTATGTTATGTTAGTCACCATATAGTACATCATTAGTTTTTGATGAGGGCTTCAAACAAATTCAAATTCAGGGCAAGTACTACCCAGATAAAAGGACAGTGAAGAGACAGGGGGCGCCTGGGTGGCTCAGTGGGTTAAGCTGCTGCCTTCGGCTCAGGTCATGATCTCAGGGTCCTGGGATCGAGTCCCGCATCGGGTTCTCTGCTCAGCAGGGAGCCTGCTTCCCTCTCTCTCTCTCTCTCTCTGCCTGCCTCTCTGTCTACTTGTGATCTCTCTCTGTCAAATAAATAAAATAAAAAATCTTAAAAAAAAAAAAGGACAGTGAAGAGAGAGAAAGCAAAGTTCAGGGTTGCCTGGGTCCTTCTATTATTCAAATACCTGAGAATAGGCAAGACTAATCAGTTTTGCAGAAAACCCTAAGGGGCACACTGGGGTTACTTTGCACATTTTCATTTCTTAAAAAGCAGGCATATTTCCTGGGTCCAGTAACAGGAAGGGTGGGAGAGTAGTGGGTCTTGCCCTTCAACCAGCACCCAGTGAGAATGGAAGAACCCTGTGCCATGTACATCATGGACATCCTTATTAGTGGATGCGATGCTGTCTTTTCAACTACTAATATGGTCTAATGTCTTCTGATTCAAGAATTTATCACATGCAGAAAGCTTTTTTTTTTTTTAAGATTTTATTTATTTATTTGACAGAGAGAGATCACAAGTAGGCAGAGAGGTAGGCAGAGAGGCAGGCAGAGAGAGAGGAGGAAGCAGGCTCCCTGCGGAGCAGAGAGCCCGATGCGGGGCTTGATCCCAGGACCGTGAGATCATGACCTGAGCCGAAGGCAGCGGCTTAATCCACTGAGCCACCCAGGCGCCCCTGCAGAAAGCTTTTTATGTCCTTGGCCACTAAAGAAACATGACCTCTGACTGTTGTATTGGGCTCTTCTGCTAATAATGTTATAATATGTCGTCCATATAGATGGGCAGGACTAGATCCTCCACACTTGAAGTGTAAGCATTCTAGGTGTAGGGAACTGTATGTATAAAAGCACAAAGGCAGAAGGGTAGAAATGCAGTGAGGAAAAGATAACAGTCTTTGTGATTGCAACATCCATGATGGGAGCAAAGGATGCTAAATTAGGAAAGAAAATTTATCACAAAATCAGGGAAAGTCCTAAATTTCATCCAGGAAAAGTCCTAAATTAACATTATTGTGACCATGATTATTATTTGCGGGCCATATAGAGTCCTTGAAGACACTGAGGCAGATGCCTTTCAAAATCACTTACATTTAACAAAATTGAGGTGGTGTAATAGAGTGGTTAATAGTTAATTCTTTGTAGTTAGATGACTACAGTTCAAAATCTGGCTCTACTCCTTACTTGCTGTAAGACTTCGGTCAAAGTACTTAGGCTTTCCATGCCTCAACTTTTTCGTCCATAGAATGGAAATAAGAATTGTACCTTTCTCATGGGGTTCTTGTCAAGATCAAATAAGCTAACAGAAGTAAAATGCTTAGAAGAGGACTTCCCTCTGAGTAAGGATTCAGGAAGTATGAACTATTCTATAGGAGAAATTTCTTTCCTTTGACAGGAAGTAACAAGTCCTATTAAGTAGGGGAGCCACATTTTTGAGGAAAATACTTTGATAATCTCTCTTAAAGTCGGATATCCAAAACCTCCATGGTTGTGGACACTGAGGCTTCCTAGAGAGAAGAGATCCAAATTGCAAAATAAAAGGAGAAAACACAAGCTTTAGGGAGAAAGCAGGTAAATTTAGCTCTGTATTTGTTGAGCTTGAATTGTGTTTGTGCTACGCACATGGAAGCATGTGTTTAGCACTTGGGAGTAAGTTTGGGCTAGAAGTACAGATGTATGAAAAGTTCTGCAAAATAGTCCTATTTGAAGTTTTACAAATTTTACTTAGTTTGGGTTATTTAATTCCTAATAGCTCTATGGTAGAGAGCTACAGTGAATCCTCATTATTTGTGGATTCTATGTTTACAAATGTGTCTACTTGCGAAAATTTATTTGTAGTCCCCAGATCATGTCATTTTCCATCATTACCAGACTTGCAGAGAGCAGTGAAAATGTTGGGTCGCCTAACTCACATTGCCAGCTAAGGTTGGACAAAATGTTGCTCTGCCTTCTTTTTCAGTTCTCATACCACGAATAAGTGTTCTTTCCATTGTCTATTTAGTGCCATGGTTTTTGCATTTTTGTGCCTTTTTGTGGTGATTTTGCTACTTGAAATGGTCATTGATGCTGAAGTGATGTATAGTATTCCCAAGTACAAGAACACTTAGGATGTGGTGTGCCTTTTGGAAAAATATACATTAGGCAAGCTTTGTTCAAATATGAATTACAGTTATATTGTCTGTGAATTCAGTATTAATGAACCAATGAAACATATTAGAGAAGGTATCTTTAAAGAGGAACATACCTGAAATAAGGTCATGTATTGATCAGTTGACCAAAATGTGGTGACCAGAGGTTTGCAAGAAACTAACTCTTAATTGGCCCTAAAAGCGATGGTTTGCTATTTGCCAGATTAGTGTTTGTGGTGACTTTATAGACAAGAGTTCCTTGATAAAATGAGAATCCACTGTAGATATGAAAATACAAGTTGCAATAGACATAGGGAAAGTGAATATGATCAGCTCTCTTTGAAAAGGTAAGTTTCATATAGGAGGTGTACTTCCTAAGAGATATCAAGAAGCTCACTAGGAAAACTATGTCCAATCTGCTGAAGTCAGTAGAAGGAAGAGGAGTGACTAATATCCTAACATTCCATCTTTAAATTCAGTTCTTTGCCACATGCAAAATTTTCAAATCACAGCACAAAGTTGCATGACATTGAAAACACATGTTTTAAACAACTGCAGGGGAGAGCTTTAGGGGGACACTGAGAGGTTGTGGGTCTACTTCTGCCCTGCTGACAGCTCAACTCCAGGGAGAGGTTGTGTCTGCATCACTCCAAGGATCAGCCTCTTTGCTCCCAATTACCTTTAACCCTAATTGGCCCGACTCATTGATGTTCCACAAAATTTTGTTTGAGTCTCTAAGATACCATGTCTAAGATGGCATTACCTGGTAATTTTTATAGGAAACTATGGTCAATGATAAAAAAAATATACTACCTTATTGATTCTAATGACTAACGTGTGTGCAGTTTGACATTTCCCAAAACAATTTGTGTCATAGCCACCATGAGGATAGTAAGACTCCTAACTTAAGACGACAATCCAAGGCTCAGGATCATTAGATGACTTGTCCAGCACAAACAGCTCATAAATGGAGTAGCTGAGACTCAAACCTAGGTCTTTTGGCCCCAAAGCTCATGTTATTCCCATTAAATGTGAGTGCATTTCTGGTTCGATTTCAGAGTGCTCCAGCTTTGTGCTGAGATGTCTCAAAATCTGAAGAGAGGTAGCATTTGATTACATGTTTTCACCTGTCACCTCAGCCAGACCAGCTCTTCTTTTATTTTCATTTTTTAAAAAAAATCTATACATTCATATATTTATGTCTTTTACTATAAAGAAATTTATGAAACCTAATTTCTTCTGTTTTCTAGTTTTTTTTTAAAAAAGATTTTATTCATTTATTTGAGAGAGAACAAGCACATGGCGAGCGGGAGGGGTAAAGGGAGAAGCAGACTTTCTGATGAGTGTAGGGAGCCCAGTGTGGGTCACTCTGAGTCTCCATCCCAGGGCCCTGGGATCATGACCTGAGCCAAAGGCAGACACTTAGCTGACTGAGCCACCCAGGCACACCTGTTTTCAGAAGTTTAAAATCTGTGGAGTTTTAGCACTGAAGATACAGAGGGAGGATTGATATGAACTGAAGAAAAATCTTCAACCTGGAGAAACTTTCTTGGTGTTTTATATAAGCTCTTGATTTTGCTGATGTGAAAACTGAGTGTAAGAGGGTAAAGTTTCCAAACCTGTGCTGTGAAAAGAGAATTGGTGGTTGAAGTTAATTCAAGGATGGACATTTGCTTTCTGGGGTGACAGCATAGTATGGAAGATAAAACACAGGCTTTGAAGCCAAAGGGACTGGGTTCAACTTCACCTTTGCTACCTGCTGTCTTGGACAGCCCTGGGCGAGTTACTTAACTTCACTGAGCTTCAGCTCCTTAATGTATAAAGATGGGGTTTAGGAAGCCTATTAAATAAAACCCCCTGTGATCTCTGGTGTCTGGAACCCCTTGAAAGACAACTGCAAGGATCACACAGGTGGGGATCAAAACATCGGTCTTATTACCCTAAGACTGAATTGAAGAAATATGGTGTGACTATGACCACATGGGCTGCACAAAAATGTCCTCTGTCCTTGTCCCAGGTGGAGTCTCTGAACAACTTGCCTCTCAGGAAGAGGCAAAGTGTTCCCCTGTAAGTTCCCCAAATCCAACATCAGGAAGTAAAGTCCCTACTAACAGAGGTGGGGCATGGAGCTGTAGCTGTTTCTCTCAATACCACACTTTAGGGACTTCTTTCTTCCCAGGGGAGAGGGCCAAAGGGGTGGGGAAAGGCCCCGTGTGTTCAGACACCTTTCCCCTGAGGTGAAGTGATACACGCAGAGTCCTTGGTTGATGTCCACCACACTGTATGTTCTTGACATGAAGATCATACATGGTGCTGGTGGAAACAAGTCTGTAAAGACAGGCCCCGGACCCATTATTCTCTCCCCTATGATGAAACAAATATTTTACACAGGTCCTGGCAGTCTTGAGTATGGTTTAGAACTACATTTTCATCCATAATCCATTTTCTGCAGCAGTAAACCTGGCAGCCATTTGGGATCAATAAAGCTGATATACACACAGTACTTCCCTAACTTATCTACCCAATGGGACCTGAACATTCAAGTGTGTGTGTGTGCATGTGCACACACATGTGTGCAAAGCTGGTGAGGTACCAGAAAAGAGTATAGTTCATTAAAACAAGAATCAGAATACACAGGAGTCATTTGCTAAGCACCTGGTCCTTACAGGGCACCATGCTGAGAATGCTACATACATTATCTTTAGTTCTCATAGTAACACTGCAGGGTGGGTGGGTATCATCCTCAAGGATGAAAAAACTCTCAGAAATTAGGCTTTAAATCAGGTCTAGCTTGTTCCAGTATCTTGCCCCTTTCACAAGTGCCGTAAATGTCTCCACTCCTTGCTTTGAAAAGTGTGTTCATGGAAAGGAAAACAGCAGCAAACTCTGCCTGGAAAGAAAGCATGATGGAGCAGACAGACTCAGATAACAAAAAACACCTTTGAGAAAGAGCAGACTCTCCATGGAATGGCAGGGCACCTGGCATTCCCACTGGAGGATGACCTTCTCTTACTCAAAGAGGATCCATCCTTGGAGGCCACATGGCATCTCCTCATTTAATGACTGGGTAAGAAAAATAGGGCTGATTGGAAAATTAGTCACACCCACTCTTTCAAAGGGATGGCAACAGAAACTGCCAGTGCCAGGTGGGTATGGCTCTGGCCACAAGGCTGATGCCTCATAGGCAGTCCAAGTGGGTCTTGGCTCCACCTTCTCATAGTCTGCCTTTGATGTGAGTTTCTCTTGTCCATGCATTTGGTCTTGATGTGATTTGACTTCAAATAGATCCATCCTAAGTTGGATACAGACCTTTTCTCCACCCCCCCACCCCCCACCCCCACCTCAAGACCCCTTTATGTCCTTATATGGTGTGGTCAAAATCAGGTCACAGAGCCATGGCACTAAGTCAGGGAGAACCTTTTGAGCTGGAGACAGAGAAGGGGTTTGAGCAGGGGCTGGTCCAAATTAAAGTCTCCAAACATCAATCCAAGACATTTTCCTCCTGGCAGGGGACATTTTGACCTCCTTTCTTTTATAGTCAGAGTTTTAGTAAGTGCTGTTAAGAAAGTAACGTTCTGTGTGACATGTTCATTTGCTGACATTAACTAGTCCTATCCTTAAGTCCCCTGTGTATGAGTGGCCAGTAGGTTATATATCCTTCTAAGCAGATTTCCCAAGAGCCATTAAAAGTAAAATCCAATGGACAGTTGCAGGCTCTCCACTTACGAATGAAGTCAGAGCACATCCCATGGTGTCACAGCAACCCAGAGGAGGAGAATGGTGTCAGCTCCAGCTGTCTGCCCAAATGGTGTCCTGTCTTCCATCTTTACTGCTAGTTTTTTCTCATCTTGTCGTAAGAAAATTATGCTGATAACACCAAGGAAACAATTTTATCTAGAAGTAGGAGGAAGGATTCCTCTGCCTATTGGTAATTAAGGGACTTGGTCCTATTGGAAGTGAATTCAAGTTTGGGGAGAAAAGAGGTCTGAGGAAAAAACAATTTTCCAGATGTCTGAGATAGGCCATGATATCATAGATGGCAGTCTGCTCTCTGTTTTGTTCCTTCTCCTTCTCCTTCTTGCCATTCATCATCTCGTTCAGACTGTCAATTAGTGATCAACAATGACCTTTGGGATATTATACTAAACAAAAAACTCTGTTTTTTAATTTTCCTTTAAAAATATGTTTCTATTATTATTTTCTGTCATTTCTTTACTCTTAGGCCCTAGTCTTATCTTAGTGAGCGTGGCTGACATAGCTTTGCTCACCCAGGTTCCAAACTCAACCCTATTTTCTATGGCTGCCTCCAGTAAAAGGCTGTAAAAATGAAATAGTTGATTTCCCAAACTTCCTTTGTACCTTACACTTCCTTGAGAAATAGTTGAAATTTGCAGAATCTACGTTGACTCCTTCTTTTTTCCTACCTTGAAAGGAGACCTGATATTTAGGCTTGAAGATACCATCTTGTCACCATGAGCTGATGGACATAAAAGAGAGACCAAAAGAATCTCAGAAAGATTACTGATATGACATCAGGTGTACACACACACACACACGTGTAGCATGCACACAGACATAGCACTTACTATGGCCAGGCAGTGCTCTAGTAATTTACTAAGCAAAGTAGACAAAGATTCCTGTCCCCAAACTTGTAATTCAGCAGTTAAAGATAGACACAAATCAATAGACATAGTAATAATAAAGGGAGAAATTGAAGCCATGAAAAAAAGAAAAAGGAAGACAAGGTAAGGGACACTGGAATGCAAAGTTAGGGGTTAGTTTCAATTATAAATCAAGTGGTCAGCACAGATCGTAAGGTTCATGTGGTAGGCACACAGGGGGACATAAGGTGAGCTCCCAGTAAGTATTTATTGAGTAAGTGAATCAATAGCTGTTTACCCCTGGTCTTTTTAGAGGAGAAAGATTACCTGTTTGTGTCATTTACAGTTAAGTTTTCTAAAACTGCGATAGAAAGCAGTCATAACTGATGCACTGAATACACCTTTTTATGAGTTTTTCAGTGAACATCTTGATTTGAGAATGTATTAATATTACTCCTACCTTAGATAAAAGCTGGATTAGGGGAGTTTTTCTTTCCTTTCAGCACTCTGGCAGACTGATTTGAATATTTTCTATCATCTGTTATTTCTGAATAGGTGTGTTTGAAGGTCACTTGACCATTCCATCTCACAAATCTAAGATTTCCCAGTTTTCCCTGATGTTATATCATTTAAATATTATGTGATTAGTGGGTTTATTTACATTTATCCTGCTCAAGAGTATGCTTTTTTTTTTCTTTTGCCTTGAGAACTCAATTCTTTTTGTTGTTGTGGCTGGAAAATATTCTAATTTTCTTTCAATATTTATCTCTTTGTTCTCTCCCTTCTCAATTGCTGGAAGTCTTAGGTATCTGTTCAGTCCTGTGCTTCTCTATTTCATCACCCTTAATTTTGCTTCCATATTTTCCATCTCCACAGCTCTTTGTGCTACTTTCCGGTTGATTTCCTCAGATCTATTCCACAAGTTCCTTATTCTCTCTTTGACTGTGTCCGGTCCACTATAGAAAAGTTTTTATTTTATCTACTGTAATGTTTCAGTTTTAGATTTTTGGGGGGTTCATTTTAAAATCTACCTGACATTTTATTTAAAAAGTCCTGCTTTATCTTATTCCTTTATTTCTTTACTTGACTATTTAAACATGTTTTCCTTATTTTAAAGTCCCTTTCATATTACTGCATTATTATGAGTTGTTTAGATAAGAATTATCCTATTTCTGAGTCTGCTGGCTCTTTAACAGTTTGTTATCTTTGGGTACTCTGTAAATTCTAAAAATACACAATCATCTTTAATGGGAGTTGTCTTCCATAGGAGTCCCTCTTGTACCTTGGATTGAAGGTATCTCTAATGGGATGTCTTGCTCTTTTCTTTGAAAGGACCTTAAAAAATTAAAATTATTTATTTACCTAGATAATTTTTTAAAGTCCTAATGGAGGGCCACACTAAAGTAAATATATATTAACACACTGGGAAGAATACAGTGAGCTCTTTTAGGAGTAACTCAAGGAAGCATTAGTAATAACTGGCTTTGGAAAAGACATTAATGAGGAATTGAACTCTGCAGATGAGATATTCTGCCATCAGTGTGTCTTAAGAATGGAGTTTTTGTTATTATAGTCTACAGATATTTTTCAAGAACATTTGCAAAGATGTCAAAGAATCATGTGGATTTAGTAGAAGAACAGAAACAAATGTGGGAATTCAGGATCATGAAATTATAATCATTTATCATGTCAGCAAGTGGGATAGGTCTAATCGAGAAAAGGCTTTCAGAAACTGGGAAGCCAGAGACTCTATTGAGGTTTCCAAGATTAACCTTTAAAAACTGTCCTTTAATCCAATGATATGACATGTTGACTAATATCCTTATTGCTATTAAGAGTTGAAACCTAATTAATCCAAGAAAAATTTAAAAATACAGTAACAACTTCCCTGTTTCTAATTATATATAAAATATAACCAGAATTAATACAGAACACTGCCCTTAATACAGGCGTTTGTGTTTTAATTGTGCTCCACTAAAATTTGCTGGTCAACTTCTTAACTTAGCTATATTTCTTTTGCCAAGTTACCATCTGAGACCCAGTTTACTTATGTATAAAACCATGATATTAATTGTAACTACTGTTAGGGCTGTTGGAGGATTAAATGAGATAATGTTCATGGAGAGCTAGCACAGCATCTGGCCCCCAGGGAGAGTAGCTATTTTCTGTTATTTTCAACGTTCCAAGCTAGTCCAATTGTTTAAAGCTTTCCTTACATTTGTGTAAGGAATTTCACATGTGAAATTTCCTGAATTTCACATCAAAGACACAATCCAAAATTTCAAGTACTAAGAAGATCTATTTCCTGGAAGAACCAAAGCAAACAAACAAACAAACAAACAAGCAAACAAACAAACCCACCTAATCACTAAGCAGTCTCTTAAATTGTCATCAACAGCTCACAGTTTAATGATTCTGTTTGGTTATGGGGCACATTCTCAAGAGAACCAACAAGACTGAAGTTCTTGTTCCAGGACTGTAACTCATCTGCTCTGTGAGAGCATATAGTCTTTGAGCATTTGAAAGTCTTCTGAAGGATGCAGAAATAAACAGAGTACATACTGTTTTTTAAGCTCATGGACAACTGGGAATAGAAAGTAGCTGTTGCCAACAGTTCATAAAGAGAAAAGTGATAAACTAGAAATGTTAGAACCTTAGACTCTCTACAGATAGAATCTTCAGAGGTAGAGGGCGGGAGTTTAAAGAAGGCCCTAGAGCGCACAATTTCTGCAGAAGGATGCAATACAAAGGTCTGTAGGTTTGGGCTCAAATGATCTGGATTTTAATCTCAGCGGTCCATTGAGTAATCTGTTAGCAGTGACCAGTCAAAGTATGCTCTGAGAACATCAAGTTATGATCAGAAAAATGGGGACAATAATATCTACCTAAAAGAGTCATTCTGAGAATGAATTTACATGGGCTAACTCCATTCATTCACTCGCTTGTTCATACGCTAGTTTATTACAAAATATTTACTAAGTGTCTCTGTACCTGATGTACTCTGCTAGGATTTGGGGAAGTGGAGATGAATGAGAATCTGATTCCATTGCAAACTGACTTTAGAATTCTGTAATCGCCATGCTCTTTTAAATAAATGGATCTTACTCATGATTCCAGGGCATGAAATACTAAGCAGACAGCTGTTCTGGTTGATGTGATATTGATAGGTCTGGAATCCCACCAAATGTGGTTCTTCTTAACTCTCAGGGGTACTGATGAGTCACTTTCTAGGGAACTCCTGGGCCATCTGGAAAATCTGGAAAACCACTGTATCGCAATGTAAGCTGCCTTTCTGTATTACTCTGTAGTACCTATACAACAAAGTTTCCCATATTCTGGATTCCCCAAGCAGGGCTGGTTTTCACAGAATCTAAAAAATCAGAGGCAAATCCTAGTGGTTTTGGAATAACCTACATTTTTTTTATAGGAGGCTGATGAGAATTTCCATAACCACCCAGCAAAAAAAAAAAAAAAAATTTCATGTAGCCTATAGATTAGTTTAGAAAATTGGCCTTGATTTTTATACTTAGGACAGCATCTGGCACATAGACACTCCATACATGTTGGTCTTAGATATACATATTTACGTGTATTACGTATATTATGTATATACATATATATGTATATATGTGTATTACATGTATTACATGTCTACATACACATAGACACTCCATATATATAAATGAATAGACTCCACCATTACAATTTTTCCATCAGGCTCAGAGTTTTCTGCTGTGGGGCCATAAGAATATGCCTCCACACCTTCAACCACTGAGAATAGAGTTCAGTGAGAGCCCACCTGCTGGGCTTTGAAATCCACTGTCATGTTCATGCCCAGGCTGTGCCTCCCATGGGTAACTCTTGCTGAAGGCTAAGCATGGTGGAGATATTAAGACTTAGGCACTATTCTGAGAGGAACTTTATCTCAAGGACTTGCTGATGCCTTTGCTGAATCCCCTTTTGACTTGATTGTGGACAGCCTATGATGCTTCCATCTAAGCTTATCTGCATTTCTCCTTCACTTAGACTCTTCTCCCAGTCTTACCTGGCTCTCTCTCTGTTCTCTTGCATTGGCATTTCTCCAACAAAATTCTATTATGTTTAATCCTGTCTTATCATCTGCTGCTCAGAGGACCTCAACTAATACACATGCCAATCTCCTCATCCCATTTTCCAGTGGGAATTCCGATTCAGATTGTTGCTTATAGATCCCGCAAGAGCAAGCCTGGTTAATGACCATCTGTGAGGCTGGCCTGGAATAGAAAGGCCATGGGTCTGAATCAATGAGAGAAGGGTGTTCCCCTAGGATGGCTAAAGAGGAGCTACAGTCTGTGCTGGGTGAGTAGAACAAGCCCCACTTCTAAAAGGAGAGAGAATCACAGGAATTGGCAAATGACCCATTCAAGTCAGTATCAAGGAGGGAATCAGAACAGAATTGGGAGGGCTAAATGGACTGAGGAGGACAGTTCGAAATAAAGACCATCAACAATTGCTTAGGGAAGCTTACTTCTTAAGTGATGGCTGATGAGAACAGTTCTAGAAACTTAAACCACACAGGGGTTTCTAAGAAATATTTGTCACATGGATTTTGGAACAGGGTAATTGTCAAGATCAGGGAAACTGAAGAAGTTGGTGGAGTTCTGAACAAAACTAAATAGGGGATCAGCAGCCCATGACCCTGACATCAATCACCTCTTGACCAGGCACACTGATTAGAAGGAGGTGAAGATCCAATAGACCTTTGGAGAGAAAGATAACCTGGGGATCCTGTCCGACAAGTAGCAACATGCCATGATGGAAACTCATGTGAAGTAGGACCAGTCACTGTTGTGTCTATGTGTCAGCATTGCCAGTCCCTAGCTGGGAGACTTTGGGTATGTTTTTTCACCCTGCTCCTCTTCAGTTACCCCATTTATAAAACAAGGATAATAATATGAGTCTTGAAGGTCATGGTGAAGTTAGAGATAATGTAAACATAGTACTTAATACAATGCCTTGTGTGTAATGGGTACTCAAATTATGGCACTTATTAAATCAGAAACCAAGAAGTCTGTGTTAGCTGGAATACGTCAAACCAGATAGCAAATATATAGCCCCAGAATTCTGAAAACTAGAAGAATGAGTTATTCTGAGTCCTAAGAAGTTTTCCTCTTTTATTTAAGTAGAATTCACACTTAGGCCTCTTCTATGGTTCAGTAATGTCTCATTTGCAAGCATTCCCTTCTACCATTCAAAGCTAACTAAAATGACTTTCATCAAAAATGAAAGTTGTATTCAGCAGCTGAGTGGTTCAAGAGTGCATCTGGCCCCTGGGGGCTGGACTGAGTGCTCAAATGATGCTCAGAAACCTGTCTCTCATTTCCTTTGTATTGCTTCACTCTTCCTGAGGAGGTTAACAGGGCTCAGAGCAGTTCTGGAATTGTATTATCTTCTCAGACCATGATCCTAAAGAAAAGAGGGCATCTCTTTTCAGATAATTTAAGCAAAAAACCTGTGGAGTCATTGATTGCCTTGGCCTAGTTCAGATGTCCAACCCTAAGCCAGTCACTGGGTCGAGGAAGTAGAAGACTCTTTGACTGGTCTGTTCAGCTGCACATCTCTGGAGTTAGTGCTAAGAATGAGTGATGAATCTCTAAATTCTACCCCTGAAACTAATGATACAATATATGTTAACTAACTTGAATTTTAATAAAAATCTTATATTAAAAAAAGAATGAGTGAAGAATATTTTGAGAAATGACTGTGTAGGCAAAATCATATGCCCAACACATCTACCTGCCCCTTAAAGGGTCTGTTTTTCCTCCTTCTTTCTTCTTCATTCCCAGAAAGTCCCTAGAGGTCCATATTCCTTTTCAGAACTAGACATGTTCTTGCAGTTGGTTCTATTGGGTCTCACAGATGGGAGAGCCATCTAGGGATATCTGTTAAAAAATCAGACAGGAGGATAATTCAGACCCTAACCTTAGAGATCGACATTGAAGTGGAAGCTTTAGTTATAGATTTGTCTCAAATAAAACAAGGAAACAAAAAATTAGAAAGGGAACCTCTCTTTTAGATGAAGTAATACAAATGTCTTCTCAAACATTCTGGGACTTAAGACTCATACCAGTTCATAGTTTCTTAGGCTTCAAAACAGCCCAAAGATGTTGGGGAGTGGTTATCTTTTCCTGCCATCCTCTCTGCTTTTCCTGTCCCCATTCCATGATATACGTAATCAAAACATGTATTCTCAGGAGCCAAGTACTCTTGGTAGTGATGAGATTCTCTCCAACAGGAAGGTGCTAGGGCACATCTGTGCTGCGTCAGTCTATGACACATTGGCATGAAGTGAATATTCCAGGCAGTGCAGATGCTGCTGGCTTCAATGGTCTACTGCTTCTGGCATTAGTTCTTTCTTAAAAACAGATTATGCAACACTCCCTTTATTTGCTTACAGTCAATGAGTATTAATTTTTTCAAAACTAAGAAAAAATATAAATAGAAAGAAAATACAAATCACTTATCATTTCAACCCAAATGCCCTACATTTAATATTCTAATGTATACTCCAAATTTTATCTGTATAATTCCATTTGATTTGAGGGGTGGATTCTGAAAGAACTCACCTGATTCAAAACAGGCAAACTATGACATTGATTCTTTTGTAGGAATTAAATATAAAGTAGAAGGGAATGTGTTCTTGGAACACATGAATCTCCAACTTGTAAGTGGAAGGACACCTTTGTGATGCACATTCTGTAACCACGTAACTGGATTTTTTTTCCCTCAAATTTTTCATTATCCTTTCCTGGTTGTATGATGACTTTGATGAATTCTTGTTTCATTTCATGCATTTGTTTCTTTAAAATTAATACTTCATATTATTTCAGGCAATGTGATGGCCTTCCTCATAACACTTAATTGCGTCCAAGATTTAGTTCCAAACTTGTTGGGTTTTAGAAACAGGTTTTCCCATTCTGTGTCACTGCTTAATGAAAGTTTGGTTAACACTGCTTGAGGCTATGAAAATAAAAACGAAACAAGAGTAAATTTAGACTAACAGATCCCTGAAGTCCCTCACATAAGGCCAGTAAACACAGCCATGTGGACCTCAGGATGGTCAGGATTGCTCACTAGTAGCCAAGGGAGCCCAGCTGTAGCACGAACATAGATGAATACTTGCCTAGATATCTAGATTTCAAATTTTTTGAATCCTGGCAGTTTTATTTCAAGTTCTGATGGATTTATACTATTTTGACTTTATGATGAGATTCTAAAGATTTCTATATCCTACCACTATAGATCCATCAAAGCTGTGACCTTCTCTGTGTATGTATGTGTATGGATAAGCCTTTCCTTACAGAAATAGGATTCACCATGGACATGATTTGGAGACTTGCACTTTTGACTCACCAATATATCATTGTTTACAATGTGTGACACATAGAAAATAATTCAGACTCAGCCAGAACAGAGACTTTGTTTTTCACGTCACTGTTTAAAGTGTTCTCACCCACTGGAGACAGATATCCAGAGATACCGTGTGTGGGTGGTAGGTCATTATTGAAATCTTTATAGTGAAGTGTTCCTCGTTCTAACTCTGGTCGGTGGGACTCCAAAATTATTAGCAAAATCCAGGTCTTCTCAAAATCCCTCATTCCAGAGGAGATGATCCAAATGTCCCCCATTGCTCGAGGTGCCAACATAAAGTGGCAAACGTGGTCTGGGCTCTTTCTGATCGGTGAGTCCTGTGTGGATACAGGTAATAAAACAAGGCTTGAATGACAAGCTTGAAAAACACAGCTTGAATGACAAGGAAGAATCTTCAGATTAATTAAATTAAGACTAATTTAGAGAGTGCAGAGGGACTGCCCTATGGCAAAGATGTTCCAGCTGAGACCTGAAGTATCTCTCTTTGGAGGGAGAAGCTGGGAGTTTTTTTTTTGAGAGGAAGAGAACTGTGTTCCAGGATGACAGAATGGAGTGTTTGGAAATCTGGAAGGAAGATGGAAGAAGGCATTTAGGGTATTTGAAATGCATCCAATTCCATAGGACGCAAGGCAGAATGATGGGGAATGTGTGAGAACATCTTGGGGACAGATTTCAAGTTGATGTAAGGGGACACTCAGTAAAGCCAGAGTTGGTGAGTGACATCATAGTCTTCCTCAGTGTTTGTCCCTGGAGTGTGTAAGCAGTGTGGGGTTGCCACAGGGGGAACTGAGCTTTAGAGGGGGGAGGGTGGTCAGAGAGATGACCTAGATACTCTCTTATCCTACAAAATATACTTCCTAAAAACCAAAGACCATAACCAGAATCTCTTTCCTTAGTTTTATGACTTTGTGTTTTTCCTTTGGCCTAATACCAAAGAATATTATTTAATCCCCATAGAACTGTGCATGGAGTTCAGCTTGTGTTCAGCACAGATCTCATTCAACTGCCATTCATTTGAAGATCTAAAGAAAATTTAACTTGCTTTTGGGCATTCGCTTAGCAGAAAATAGAATTTTGAAAAGTGTCAAAAAGCATCTTTAAGAAGATGAATAAAATCCATGACCAATGCTGGATTTTAGAACTGAAAGGGACTCTGGAGTCCAACAAGCCAACATCTTTATTTTACAGATAAAACATGGATGCAAGGAGAGACCCAGGAACCTGGGCAAATTCTCTGGACAATGAGGGCCAGAGGCAGGGCTGGTGAAACAGGCCTCCTGACTCCCTGGCCACTATCTCTTCTATGTGACCTGAGCACATCTGGGGGCAAAGTCTAAGAAATAACACCTACATATTTCATAGAAATTCAAATTAAGGAATCAAATGTCTAAGGAGCTATTGTGTGTCAAAGGCCTTTGTTCACATTCTCACTGGTCACCTGACTGGCTTCTTCTCATTATTCTGGACTCAGCTTAAATGTTAAATCCACAGAAAGACCTTTGGGACTGCAGTCTATTCTTCTCTTTGTACACTTAGTAAAGTCATTAGTGCATAGACTTGTTTATTTTCTCTCTCCCTGACTGCCTGTAAATTCTGTGAAGTCAAGGACCAAGACCGTTTTCTCAGCTTCTCTGCATTCACTAATAGTGGAGTGCCTGGCAATGAGGGGAGGGCTAGGTACCCCACATTTGCCCCTGCACACCCACCACACTCTTCTTCACTCTGTTTTGGAGCTGGGAAACTGACATTCATTGACTTCATCCATAGGTTTCCTTGACTTCTGACGTCTGATCAGGGTCTTCATTGGGAGGTGCAGGCAGGAGAAGAGGGATGTCTGTTTTCTCTTCTCTGCTCCTTCCCAGTCAGCTCCAAGTTTGTTGGTCAAACTCTTCTAGCCAAAGCCACAGCTTCGGTCTTTGGCTCTGTCCTGGAGGTAACTACTCTCTGGCCCTGCCCCTTTGGTGGTAGAGATGGTAATGGCTCCCCTTTGTGGCGAGCTGTGGTTAGGCACTGTACCATTGTCTCCTTTTACTTCATCCAAGCCTTTGGAAATAGGTTTGTCCTTTAGCAAACTTTTCTCAATGCCTTCATCCAGGTGTGTTGTCTCAGTCTTGTGGAGATGCTAATGGATGTAGTAATTGTTTGATAAATTAAAATGGAGGAAAGATCATACACATTCCTTAGAGCCCCAGGGGGTAAACTGTGATGGTGGTAAACCCATGTGAAGCACAGGGACATGATTCAAGGAAAAGACATCAGAGATAAGAAAGTCAATCCTTAGAAAAATGTGTGGGTCTCATGAGTAGGAGTTCAATAGGTGCTTGAGAGGGGAAATGATTTTAATCATTTCCATGCATAGATCACACATCAAAGGAATGGGGCGGACTGTATGATCTGGGTGTGACAGTGAGTCTGAGGGGTTTGTCTCCATACTGTCCACGGGCACCAGTCATGCCACAGATTTCTTTTCCCCTGCTGAAAAACAGAAAGGCCAGACTGAGTCATTTATAAGACCCTTTTCAGCTCTAAAATTTCCTGACTCAGCATTTCCATGGAGTGGGCTGACTGGGGGGTGATTTTAGAATTTCTTGGGAGGACGGAAATGACATCAGGAGGAGGGTCTTTGGTTTAGGGTGTGTGAAGCCACCCTGGAAGCTGTTAAAGATGTCATTTTGCCAGATCTCTTCAGGAAGGAGCCTTGCCTCTCTCAGTGACGCTGGGCTTTAGGGTAGTAGACAAACCCACCCATGCTCCAGGAGGCCAGCATCCACCCATAGTGAATACTGGATTCCTGGGAGGTAGGGACTGAGTTTTTCTTACCATGGTATTCTCTGACATGGACACCGGCACACTGGAAGTCCTCAAAGGACATTCAGAGAATGGAGGAAATAAATATTTATGGCAGAATTTCTTGGCTCCTCCTGTCCCTGCCTTCAATCCTATTTTGAGTCCATATTTTCCTGGCTCTTAACCCCTTTTGACTAAATTTTCTGTTCCTGGCTCCATATTTTCTCCTTGGAACAAAAAGTGGTTTTGGCTTCTCCGGAATCGGCCTTCGATAATTGCCATCTGTGAAGTTTGCATTTACTTCAGGAAATGGCATTCCCAACAGGCCCCTTTAGATGCCACCTAGATAGCAAGTCTTAACAAAATTCCCAAGTTGTGTGACCAATAGATCTCTCTCTTTTATCCTCATCTTCTTTCTGACCTTTACTTCATCCCAAACTCGTGTTTCCTTAACCCCTCTATGAAAGGGAAATGATTTTCAGAGTAATTAAAGTACTTAGAATATCTAAATGTCCTCAAAACAGAAAGCCATAATAAACCTGTCCCGAGAAAGTGTCACTTGCTCCGACTGTCACAGTAGTTGCTCAACACGTTTGGTCATAGGGAGAGTGCTATGGGTTTGTCAAACCCTATTTCCTGTTTTCTCTTACACACAGAGCCAGCCTGCATTTCCCAGACTTCTTTGCAGTTGGGTGGGACCAACCAGTAACAACCAGTGGAATGTGGGCACCAGAGATGTGGGCTACTAAAAGACCTGGTCCCTGAGATTTCCCACACTCACCTCTGCTCTTTTTGTTTGCTGTCTGGGGGCAGGGTATCCAGTGGCAGATTCTGAAGCCCTCAGGGATATTAGAGTCCATAAATGAAAGAGTCTAAGTCACTAAATGATAGCAGGATCACGGGACAAAAGATCATGGTCCTCGAATGGAACAGGGAGTCCCTATCTGCTGTTTTTCACTGGAATGTGACTTGAACAGGAAGTAAACCTTCACTGTGTCAAGCCACTGAGATCTCAGGGGTATTACAGCAGCTGGTCTCCCTTGACTAATACAATACATTCACTTGCCCCAGATTTTGAGGTTCCACACCAGCCTCCTGGGTGTCTAGGTTGGTTCTTCTCATAGGAGATATTTAACTAATTCTAAAACAGAATTCTACCAAGAAGTGTATGTTCAGGCAGAAATATTTCCTTTAAATATTGTTCCAGTGAGGGGTGTGTGTGTGTGTGTGTGTGTGTGTGTTTCTGTATGTATTCAAGACTGAGGGAGCTTCTTTCAGTGAAGAAAAGGGATTAGTTTTGATGTCTAGTAATCTGGTAATGCTGCTACAACTAAAATGACCGAAATAGAAAAATAACATCTTAGGAAGGGGGAAAAAAAGAAGCTATCCCCATCAACTCTGGTGACCAATTATTACTGTGACAAAATTATTGTCTGTTCTCCCAGCCCATGCTGTTTTTGGCAGAGGCTCCATCTTATGACCTTTCTAAATTAAAATTTTCCCTTGGAGGAGGATTTTAAGAGAGGAACTTAACAATTAGGAAAGAACAGATAAATTTCTGCCCCATGCAGCAGGCCAACTACAATCCATCCAAACCTTGAGATAGGAAAGGCTTTGCCTGATTAGCCAACAGCCATGTGCATTTCTCATTCATTCATTCATATATAATTCATATATAATGTATTATTTGTTTCTGGGGTATAGGTCTTCAGGCTTACACACTTCACAACATTCACCATAACACATACCATCTCCAGTGTCCATAACCCAGCCACCCTATCCCTACACCCTGCTCCCAGCAACCCTCAGTTTGTTTCGTGAGATTAAGGGTCTCTTATGGTTTGTCTTCCTCCTGATCCCATCTTGTTTTATTTTTTCCTTCTCTACCCTCCACAACCCCTGCCCTGCCTCTCAAATTCCTCATATCAGAGACTTGTCTTTCTCTGAAGGGTATCATAATACCCTTTAGTTCCATCCATGTCATTGCAAATGGCAAGATTTCATTTCTTTTGATGGCTGCATAGTATTCCATTGTATACATTTACCACATCTTTTTTTATCCATTCATCTGTTGATGGACATCTAGGTTCTTGCACCTGAACATTTATAGCAGTAATGTCCACAATAGCCAAACTATAGAAAGAACCTAGATGAGCCATGTGCATTTCAATGATTCCATTCTCTTCATCCTGTCATATGTTGCCCAGGGCAGGTAAAATAAGAGAAACATTAAGTTGTTTCTTAGTTGCTTTTAGTAATTTCTTTAAGAGTTATTGAAAATAGAATAGAGGAGAAACCAAGGAAAAAACTGGTTCTTTGGTCCTCTGTGGTTTTTTGCTATGATTGATATATGCCTTTTCTTTTGCCATGCATAGTGACCTGGCCAATGCTGGCATGATCTTCCAAAATATGGGAACCCCCCCACACACATAAATACATCAATAAATAAATAGCTAAAACATGGGAAACCTCAAACCTGTTGTATTTGGGGAGAATTCCAAGAATATTTAGAGTTGCTTACCATAAGGTTTTTTTTTTTTCCTAAATGATTTATTACTCTGCAAGACCAATATGACTAAATTAACTTGTAAATTAATCCATCATAAAAGGCTGGGAAATAACCTTTTTATTGGCTTCCCATTTGGGCATTCACAGTAAAGGTGGAAAAGTGACTATGATCAGTAAGAGTACTTGTTTTCAGTTTTTTATAGACTGAAGGTTCCTGACCTTTACAGAAGGAGAATTTTCATTTTTCCAATGTCTTGAGATCATCTAGGGGCTGTGGGCCTTGGGACACAGGTGGACATGAATACAAGTATAGATTGTGCCACTCCCCATTAGTGTGACTTTGGGAAGATCGTGTAAATTGTCTAAGCCTGTTTCCTCTTTTGTGAACTTGTGATACTCGTGTCCACATCAAGCATTACTGAGAGGTTCAAGCAGGAGAATGAAGGAACAGTGTCTGAATCAGAGGCTGGTACTTAATAGATGTTCAATAAATACTGTCTTCCTTCTGGAGATTGGCATGGTCCCCTGGGAACTCTAGAAAAACAGTGCAGACTGTAGGGGATGAAGTGGTCATTTGTGGGAATTACCACTGCAAAGTGCTCAGAGCCCCAAGAGAGGATGGTGTTTCAGTGTCCTCCTTCACACAGCTTAAATTCAAGTCCATGAGTGGGGAAGTGATGTGTCTGATGCTCTCTAGGTAGCAGGAGGTGGAGCCAGCTCAGACCTGCTCCTTTGTTGCCTTCTAACCCCATGAGACCATTTACAGAACATGCCTTAAGTTCCAGACACTGACAACAGCCCCATGAAAAGGGTATAGCTGTGATCTGCATTGTACAGAGAGGATGCTGAAGTTCAGAGAGGCAAAATTACTTGCCCAGACTCAGACACCTAGTGCGTGGTGGAGCATTCCTGGTTCATTGGACTCCAAAGCCTTTGTTGACTGCATTGTTTCATGCCACCACAAAGAGGCTCTGAGATGGGTCAGTATGTTCCAGTTCCAGAGGTCATAACTCCAGCTGGACATAAAGAGGATAACATCAGTAACTAAGGATAGCATCAGGAAGCCAAACCTTTTCTGCTCATTTATGTCATAGCAGATGTAAAAGTTCCATCAGCAGGAACACCTCCAGCCAAAAAAAGATCGACTTCCTGTCCATCGTTTTAGACTGTGTTCTCTTGATGACTTTCAAAGGGGCTTGGAGCCCAGATTAGTTTGACAGCATAACAGAGCGAAGCAGCTCTGTTCCCACAAACACCACTTCCAAGTCACTATGAGGTGACTTCAGTTCACTGTCCAGTTTAGACCGAAGTGGCCAAACTCTGGGGAGTTCCCCAGGCCCACGGCAGAGCCAGCATCTGGATGCCCAGATTGAAGGTTGGACACCGAAAGCCCAGCCCATCCCTTGGCCAGTGAATGCAATCTCTTAAAGAGCTTTGTATGAGCAGCTGCAGCATCCCCGAAGATCTGGGCAGATGACACCAAATTAGAGGAGAAGAGACCTGGGGAGGAAATACTATTTGCAGCCTGGGCCACTTTCACGTTGTAACCACCTCCTCTTTTCTGCTGAGTTTCAGGCCTGTGACTTTCTAACAAAAGGCTTTTCTGGCCCAAACCTGTAGATTAATATTGTAAAAAAACAAAACAAAACAAAACAAAACAACCCATGCGCAGAAATGGATTCAGATGATGCCAGTGCACTCCACCGTCCTGAACCTCTACTGCCTGCAAGGAAGCAAAGCACAGCAGTAAAACACAGGGCAGTTTTGCCATTTCCTAGCAGAGTGGCTTGGATCTCAGTGTTCACATCTATTAATAGGGAACAACATCACTACTTAAAATAAAAGCCGTTAAGGGAATTAAATGAGCTAAGTCATGGAAAGCTTAGAGTAATCCCAAATCCATGCTAAGTGTCATGTAGGCACAGAGGATGCCTTTATTATATTCTCTGATCACAAAGAAGGGGATAATAACAGCACATAGACTGGGGGTGAGGAAGGAGGGATAGGGTGGCTGGGTGATGGACATTGGGGAGGGTATGTGCTATGGTGAGGACTGTGAATTGTGTAAGGCTGACGACTCACAGACCTGTACCCTTGCAGCAAATAATACATTACATGTTAATAAAACAAAACAAAACAAAAAACAACCAAAAACAAAACAAAACAAAAATAACAACACATAGGCAGGATTGTTGAGGAACAAATGACTGGATATTTCTGAAGTGCAGTATAGATACTAGGAGATAAGGACTGGGTCTCATGCGGAGAGGCTGATCAGAGGTGTCTTTGAGAGTGTGGGTTTGGGGGTCCAGGAAGCAGGTGCCCAAATGTTGTCTCTTCCAATTATCAAATAAACATTTTGCAGATCGTGTTGTTCACATATGCAGTTTGTTATTCTAGGAGGTGACGTTTAAGGAAGAAGAAAAAGTCCAGTAGGCAGGGGGCAGGCTGGGGTAAAGAGTCCCCACCAAGAACTTAACCTAACCATTGAAGACCAATGTAGCCTTGGGCAATCTCTCTTCCACTTTGACTGCAAGTCTCTCTCCTGTGGATGACTTCAAGTCTCTCTGCCAGGTGATGGCCCAAGTTCCTCAGAATACTAATATCAAATATTATTCCTTTGGGATTTCACTCTCACCTGCTGCTGGTTGGGATGGAAATTGCGAGGGAGGAATTTAGCCATCTCTAGTTCAGTGTGTGTCAATAGCTTTACATTGGTTCATTCCACATATGTTTTTGAGCCCCTGTTATGTGGGGGCACTGTTCTAAGAGTTGGGGATCCACCAATAAACAGAACAAATAAAATTTCAGCTTGTGAAGAGCAGGGTAGACAAACAAAAATAAGATAAAATGAGAATGTGTTTCAGAGAAGCTGAAAAGGAAGGGAATGTGGCAGGGAAAGCCACCCTGAGAAGGTGATGAGGATGTCCAGGGTCTGCTTCCACAGTAGATTCTGGGGCAGTGCCTGGTGGACAGTCGCTTCTGAGTAACAGGTTAGATGAGCGAATGCCTTAATGAGCAGAACCTGAATCCTGAAAAGACTGATTTGGACGCAGACGTGAATAGTCAGTATATTTCATCTGAAATGAATTCGTTCTGACAGTTTCCAGAGCAGGACCAAAATGATTACATTACCATTATTTTAAACCTGAGAAGGGCAAGGGGAATGAGAGCCACATTCTCCTCTCAAACCCGGCTGAACTTTGGAGGCAGGCCCAGTGCTGTGAGAGGCGTTATTTGCATTTTGCTGCCCCCTGGTGGTAGTATAAAATATAGCTCGCACTCCACAGCTCTGGAGGTTTGTTTAGTTCTAAGGTTAAAAACAAACAACAACAACAACAAAAAAACAAATACCAGTGGGCAGGCACCTCCATCATTACAGTATTGAAATTAAACTATCAGTGTGCTGATCACATCTTTCAAATCCAGAAGTATGAACCTTCAGTGTCAAATGGCTAGAATATATGAGATGAGGACTATTTCAGGGAAGTCAGTACCGTGAGGCATCTTATTTTCACTATTTTGGAGCAGGTCATCTCTGCTCAAATATTACTCTTCATGAGTTTATAATGATGGGAATTAGCTCAGAGTTCCTAGGGACCTAAGACACTTCTCAGGCCCAGAATTCCAGGAGTGTTTCCTAGGGTGTCCATGTGTGGACATCAGAGACCATTGAACTTTTGTTTGGAAACCCTGTTCCTAAAATGTATAGGGAAGTGTCAGATCCAAACAGTCAGGAAACTCTGGGTCAGTTGTCCAAGGTGAGTCCTCCATGCAAGGAAAGACTTGTGTTTGACTCTCACTGTGGTTCTTCTGGCTGGAATATTCTATTTTCATTTACACACACATTTCCCATTTTACCTGATATCATTGTGGCTGGTAATAGGGTCACCTCTGTCATTGGTCTTGTGGCAGGTTTCCTAACCACTCTGAACCTTTGTTTTCTCATTTAGTGAAAAAAAAAAAAAAAAAAGAATACCTATTAAATAAGAGTAATCAACACTTAAGAGTGGGCACGTGAAAGTAGAATGCCAGGCACCCATTAGATGCTTAACAAAAGCTTTGAAAAGCAAGCTCATTAAACATTAATATTTATATAAAATTATAAAGTATTCAAGATTCATAAGTGATAAGAGGACTTTATCTGATGCATTATTCCCAGTGTTATGTTCCCTGTCAGCTAGGAACGATCCATCAAATAGTGAAAATTTCTGATTGATGGATTTTGTCTATTTTTCTCCAGGTGTATTTCTATTGGAGAGTGCTTTGAAAGCCATTATGAGGAAAATTTTGCTCTGTTTTGTGTTTGAAGGTAACATACTGACACCATTTCTGTTCACATTTGGTTCTCATTGAGAATAATATTCTACTATAAAGGCTAATGTTTGCTACATCGTGTACTCGGGAAAACTGCCCTGGGTCTGCATCTTGGGGACTCCTATTTGTAGAATCAGCTGCTTTCTTCTTTTCTTTTATATCTTTATAGTTCTTATTTTTATTACTCCAACTGTAATATGTGATTCTTGTAAATACAATTGAAACATTACAGAAACACATGGCCTATAAAGAAAACATTTTCCCATAATCCCAACCTTCCTCAGAGGTTCAGCGTACTGTGCTCATTTTATTTAATGGATATACCACTGTGTGTGTGTGCATGTGTGTGTTTCAGTAAAAATGGATTGTACTAACATGTTGTTTAGCAATTGATTTTTTTAAAAGATTTTATTTATTTTTTGAGATAGTGAGAGAGAGAGAGAGAGAGAGAGAAAATGCATGAGTGGGGAGGAGGGGCAGAGGGAGAGAGAGACAAGCAGACTCCCAGGTGAGCAGGGGGCCCAATGCAGGGCTCAATCCCAGAACCCCAGGATCGTGACCTGAGCAGAAGGCAGACTCTTAATCAATTGGCCACCCAGATACCCCTGCAATTGATTTTTTAACGTTTACACATCTTAGCTAAGCTCGACATCTGTCTGCCTCCTCTGTCAATGTCTCTGTCTCTGTAATTATTGTGTCGTATTTTATAGCTCAGTATCCCTGTTTTAACTCTGCAGCTTTCCTTCCAGGTTGCCTGCTGCCTTTGATAACAGGGGAGATCAAAGATCCCATTGAGGCAAGGTCTCTCAAAGACTAGAGAGGAAGAAGCAGTAAGTGAGAGTGTTCTCACAGAAGACTGAAGAGCAGAGAGCAGTAGTGGGTGGTTGACAGAGGAGGTTGAAGGACCTGGAGGCATCGTGGACAATGCTCCTTGCAGCTGAAAGATATGTGGAACTCTATCAATCTGATCTTACCTGTAAGAGTCACGAACTTTAATTGGTGAGTTCTTATGGTATATGTTTTAACCTTCAATGTCATTCATTCAATCAACAAACACTCAAAGCCATTTACGGTGAGGCAATCAGAGCTGCTGAAATAAATTTGCTTGACAGATGAAAACTGGTTATGATCCACAGGGCAATAATCAATTGCGTTCTTCTGGGCATGATTCATTTGTATTCCTCTGGATAAGACTAATTTGCAGTATCAGTTTTCTATGATTCACAGAGTAGTAAACTAGTTCAAAGACAATGAAAAGGCAGAGATAATCTGGAAGAGGATATTGGATGGGCCATCAAGAATATTTTCTGACTGTTTCAACTTCCCTGACAGATATCACATTAACATGCAACTGGGAAAATGTGGCATGCAAATGCTAAGCCAGTGGATAAAAAGTCAGTTAAGAATGAGCAGAAATGTGTGTTTGGGTGGCTCAGTTGGCGGGGCGTCTGACTCTTGATGTCTGCTCAGGTCATGATCTCAGGGTCATGAGATTGAGTCCTGTGTTGGGCTCCATTCTGAGGATGGAGACTGCTTAAGATTCTCTCTCTTTCTCTCTGCCCCCTCCCCTTCCTTTGTGTGCTCTCTTTCTCTAAAAAAACAAAACAAACAAACAACAACAAAGAAAATACAACAGAACCAATCCATTTGTAAGATGGGTTTTGGAGAAGGAAAGAATAAAGAATACCAGGCTGAGGAACAGATCTATAGAGGCAGGAAAATATGGCAGGTGATCGAGATAACATAGCTCCTGGCCCTAGCCTGGGGCCTGTGTTTCTTGTCTTCAGGCCGAATTTCTTTTTTCAACCCAGCTTTCTTGGCTTTGACCCTTCATTCCCTCTAAGAAAATTGACCTTTCCTCCTTTTCTTTTATTTCTGGAGATATTGTTCTGACTGGAAGTTCACATCCAATCAGTGAGCATCCCACCTGGTGAGAGATGACCCTGGCCCCAGGCCACAGCACCTCTCACCAGATGGACTCAGAAAATAGAGAAAAATGGCAGGCTTTTGGAGATTCTTCAAATATGATGTTTGAAGAAAATTCAATGTATTTCTTTCTGGCTCAGCTCTTGTTTTGAACCCAAATGTCAGCAGAGATAGGCTATCGTTGGGGATTCAAATGAAAAGGCTCAAATCCCATCCCATTCTCAAAACAGGGAGTTCTGCAGCTCTCTAGAGGATCTAAGCTGTGTTCCTCTGTGTCCCCACTTTTCCCCGTCTGCCTCTTTTTTTGGAGGGGGCGACAGTCACTTTTGGTTTTAAGCGTTTTGTTGCCTATGAGTGTACTTTCACCTACTTTAATCTCCATGACAACCCTACGAAGTAGGCATTATTATTTTCATTTTACAGATGAAAAAAATCGAAGCCTTGGGGATGTTATATGATTCCAAGGTTACACAGCTAGAAATGCAGGAGACAGATTGCAGACTCTGGGTTGTCTGATTCCAAAGTCCATGCTTTCATTTGAAAGCCATATTATTTTTGTCAAAACTATGCGTGCCCATAGTTCAGGAATAAAGTCACTATTTTGTATCTATCTCTATGTCTCTAAATAAACTGCTTACATCATCACTTATTGATCTGTTTTAATCATCCTCATCTTATTTCCAGTTCCTGGATGCCAGCCTTTTCCAGCTCCTCCTCGGCTGTCAACACAGTTCCCGCCCATGACTGCAACAAACCATCATAATTCTACTTAGAAACTAGTATCTGTATTCAATGGATATTTTACAGTGGCCGTGTAAACTCTATTGACAGGAATGCCATGGAATATATGATAATGTTATATAAGTAGTATCTTCTCTTGGATTTCATCTTCTGATTGTTGTTAGTAATTAGAAATACAAGCAATTCCCTGTACCCCTGGGGATAAAAATACATTATATGTTTATTAAAAAAAAAAATTGGAAGGGGAGGCGAACCATAAGAGACTATGGACTCTGAAAAACAACCTGAGGGTTTTGAAGGGTCAGGGGTGGGAGGTTGGGGGAACAGGTGGTGGGTAATGGGGAGGGCACGTTTTGCATGGAGCACTGGGTGATGTGCAAAAAGAATGAATACTGTTACGCTGAAAAAATAAATAACATGGGAAAAAAAAAAAAGAGACCAGCTTAGGTACATTAAAAAAAAAAAAAAAAGAAATACAAGCAATTCTGTTACGTTCACCATGAATCTAGCAATCTTGCTGTATTAATTTATGAATTCCACAGCCTATGTGCAGTTCCTCTGGGTTCTCCAGTTTGCAGTCGGATCTCTGATTAATGGCACCTCTCCCCTTCCTTTCTAACAGTTACTCTTTTTCCTTAAATTAGATATTATTAAGGTCTAATTCATAGACTACAAGGTGAATGACTTTTAAGTGCATAACTGGATTCAGGAGAGTAGGACAACAAATAAGATGTGAAACCTTTCCCGGAACCTCTTGCTGGGCAGTAGCTTTCCATATCTTCAACTTGAGACAAACAGTGATGTTATACTTTTTTCCCAGAATTTTCTACTTTTGTCCTCCTTTTCGTTTACAATGCTGTTTATTTAACCTTTTTTTTTTTTTTTTTTTTTTTTGTCTGATCATTCTTGCGGGGTTTTATCAGTTGTATTAGTCTATGGACATTGTTGGTTCTTTCTGTTGTATGCTTGTTTTTCTATTTGATTGATTTCCACTCTTATCTTTGTTTTTCCCTTCTTTGGATTTAATTGACTTTTTAAAAAAAGAACTTCTTGAGGTTGATGCTGAGATCATTGATTTTTAACCTGTTATCTTTTTCTAATAGACCATAAATTACTTCTAAGCACAACTTCTCTCCATTCTAGAAATGTCAATATATTATATTTTTATTATCATTCACTTGAAGATATTTAGAATTTTTATTTTGATTTCTTCTTTTACTTACAAGTTGTTCAGAAGAACATTTTAAAATTTCCAAATATGAGGTTAATTTCCAGATATCTTTTTACTGTAAATTCCCAACTTAATTCTGCTAGGTCAGAATATATTTTGTATGATTTCAATCTTTTAAAAATTTTGGACTTGCTTTCTTTTAAAATAATGCTAAATACTCCACATGTGTACACATCCAGTTGTTAGAAGCAGTGTTCTATGTAAGATAATTAGGCTGAATGTTTTCACCATGATGACAAATCTTTTATATTTGTACTGTTTCTGCCTCCTTGTTCTATCAATTACTGAGAAAGCTGTATTAATGTCTGCCTTTTTGATTGTGGGCTTGCATATTATTCTGTATAGCTCTCTTCATTATTACTGCTTTAGATGTCTTGAGACCATATTATTAGTAGCTACATGTTGCTTACCAATACTACATCTTCCTGGCGAAATAAAACTTTTATCTCATGAAATACCCCACTTCTGCTTTGGGAACATTTCTTGCCTTAAAGTCCACTGGATCATAATAGCTATTAAAATCCAATTTATTGAGGTGTAATTTCATACAATAAAAACTCACTCTTTATGTGTATAGTTGAATGAGTTTTGACAAATGCATATCACTAAGTAAGTATTGTGACTACTGTACTCCCAATACAGAGTATTCCCATCACTCTGTAATGTTCTTTCTTGTCTCTTTGGAGCCAACCCTTTCTTTCTAAATACTTTGTTCACCAAATTTTTTCTCTTTTTTATTGATTTTAAAAAATTCTAATCTTCCCTTCTTAATAGAATGTTATGGGAAAAAGCTGACAGCCTTCCCTTTGAGATCAGGAACACGACAAGGATGCCCACTCTCGCCACTGTTGTTCAACATAGTATTAGAAGTCCTAGCAACAGCATCCAGACAACAAAAAGAAGTAAAAGGTATTCAAATGGCAAAGAAGAAGTCAAACTCTCTGTGCAGATGACATGACACTTTATATGGAAAACCCAAAAGACTCCACCCCCAAACTACTAGAACTCATATAGCAATTCAGTAATATGGCAGGAAACAAAATCAATGCACAGAAATCAAGAAATCAAGAAATTTGCTTTCTTATACACTAACAATGAAAATACAGAAAGGAAAATTAGAGAATCAATTCCACTTACTATACACCAAGAACCACCGAGAATGTTATTAATGTTATTCTAATTTACTTCCTGTGTTATAATTTACATATTATAATTGTTATAATATGTATATGTTAGGTGCGCCTGGGTGGCTCAGTGGGTTAAAGCCTCTGCCTTCGGCTCAGGTCATGATCTCAGGGTCCTGGGATGGGGCCCCGCTTTGGGCTCTCTGCTCAGTGGGGAGCCTGCTTTCCTTCCTCTCTCCATCTGTCTGCCTCTCTGCCTACTTGTGATCTCTGTCAAATAAATAAAATCTTTAAAAAAAGAAAAAATATGTATATCTTATAACAAACCATAAATAATTAGTTTGCTAAAAATGCGATAGGCTACTGATGTATTCTTTTATTGGTCACTCTAAGCTCTCTGATATGTTTTCATCATCTACCAAAGTCCAATAGAAGTTATTGTTTTTATCATGTCCCCGTACGTGCAAGAACGATGGAGTTCTTTAATTGTGTTTACCTTTTCCTGATGTGTCTGTTATCGGTTATTTAAATTTTCTCTATAGCTCAAACCACATAGCATTTTTAGTTAATGTAGTCAATATTCATTTAGGTTTGCACATGCTAATTATTTTTCTTTCCATATTATCTCTGAGCTTCTATCTAGGACCATTTTCTTTCTCTTTGTTTTTTTTTGTTTGCTTTTTTGTTTTTTTTGTTTTGTTTTGTTTTTGTCTGTTGATGACAACTTCCCTTCATTTTTGTCTGTGATTTTACTTTGTCTTTGTTTTTGAAGGATACTTTCCCTAGGTATTGGAGTCCGAGTTTTCTCTAGCACTTTGAAGACATCACACTACTATTTTCGGCTTCTATTGTTTCTGGTGAGAGTCAACTGAAAACAATACATATTTTAAATCCATCTTTTGATAGCTTCTCTTTGTATGTAGTTTCCATCAATTTTTATTATATTAGGATTGGGATTGAACATGTTTCTTGAATCTTTGGCAAAGATCTTCCCATAGTTTTTAAATGTATGCAGCCATCCAGTCATCAAATATCACTCCTACCTTTTCTTTCCACCAATGTTTTCCAATGGGTCCATCTTGTGCCTGGTATGACAGCAAGTGCTATCAAGTCTTTCCAAAACATTATCCCAGTTCTTAAGAAAAAAAAAAATCTTGGGTCTTATTTCTATTTCCATTTTTTCTATTGTTGGTATAATAAATTACCACAAAGTCAATGGTTTAAAATAACACAGATTTATTATGTTGTAGTTCTGTAGTTCAAGTCCTACACTGCTCTCACTTGGATAAAATCAAGGCAGGGTTGCATTACTTTCTGGAAGGTCTAAGAGATATTATATTTTTTTGCCATCAACTTTCCTCAGTTTATTGCCCCCTCCCCATCTTTAAAGGGAAGTCAGGTCAGTTCTTTTTCATGCCACCCTCTCTCTGGGTCTCTAATGTCTGACAGCCTCTTCTACTCTTAAGGACTCCTGTGATTACATCACATCTGTTGTATAATGCAGGATGATGTCTACATTTTAAAGCCAAATTGATCAGCAACTTAATTCCATCCACAAATTTAATTCTCTCTTGTCATGTAACCTAACATTTTCATAGGCTGTGGGGATTATGGTGGGCACATCTTTGGGGAGCTATCATTCTGCCTACTACAGAGCTGGTACTTGTTTCATCTTAATTTATACTCTACTAAGCAAATTATATAGTTTCTAGTGTAAATCAGGTTTGGGAGCTGTTATGGACTGAATGTTTGTATTCCCTCACCCCCAAATTCATATGTTGAAGCTCTGGCCCCCCAGTGTGGTTTTATTTGAAGATAGTCCTCTAAAGAAGTAGTTAAATGAGGTCATAAAGGTGGGGCCTTGATCTGATAGGACTAATGCCTTTGTAAGAAGACACATCACAGAGCTCTCCATCTTGCTGTCTGCATGCTCACAAAGACAAGGTCAGGTGGGTACAGGACAAGATGGTGGCTGCCTACAAGCCAGGAGGAGAGACCCCACCAGAAACTGAATGGTTGAGGAATTTCATGTTGGACTTTGAACCTCCAGAACAATGAGAAAATAGATGTCTCTGTTTAATCACTATGTTGGTGGTATTTTGTTATGAGAGCCTGAACTAAGACAGGAGCAAACACCCTCATCCTTTGTAGCTCTGAGTGACAGGAACAGAAATACATATGGAGCGTAGCCTATATAGAAGGAGAATAGTTAGCGTACTTCAGCATTAGTTAGTATCTTTTAAAAAGGAAAGAGGTACCACCAGGTAGCTCAGTCAGTTCAGCATCTGCCTTCGGCTTAGGTTATGATCCTAGGGTCCTGGGATCAAGCCCCACGTTGGCCTCCTTGCTCAGTAGGACCTCCTTCTCCCTCTCCTTCTGCCTGCTGCTCCCTCTGCTTGTGCTTTCTCTCTCTCTCTGTCAAATAAATAAAATCTTAAAAGAAATAAAAAGGAAATAACACCAGTTGAGCCAGTAAATTGGTGAGGAGGAGGTCAGATAAGAGAACATCTGTTGTGAATTTGTTCTTTACTCTTCTGTAGGATTTTTATTGGACTTCTCTTAAATGAAGTATTCATAACCGCCAGCCCACATACAGAAACATATTGCAAGCAAACACATCAGCATGTGTGTATGTGTGCGAGTGCATATACATGCATTTTTCTAGTAAAGGAGTCTATGGCTTTTGTTGCATCTGAAAAGCTTTTTGACCCAGGAAAGATGAATATTTACCATGGCCTGCCCTCTGTTTTTGTTATATCCCATTTCCAAGTATTAAACTGTATGTCCTTGAGACTCACATAGCAGAAACTATGTCAGATAGATTTTTCAGGCAACCCATGGCACTTACCACAAATGCCTGTTACATAGTTTGTGCTCAAAAAGCATTAACTTATTTCGAAGTTGGACTATTGCTTTTGTTAGTCGAACGGTTGCAGAGTTAATGATTTAACCAGATTGTTTCAGTTTCAGTTGCTATACTCCAAAAAAGTTAAATATGTTTATAATAACATGCTCACAGAGCATCTTGCCAAGTAGTGACATTCTATCCTTTAAGAGGGAAGAACCCTAATTCATTTTTTAAAACTTGTTTTGGAATTTTTAAGAGGTATTCCAGTATTCTGTGGTCAGATTGTACTCCTGTCTTCAATTGTAGTGCTGCACTATAGTCCCAGAGTTGGCACCAACACATTGTTGAAAATAAGATCCGTGGTAAGGGACCGACTACTGAGAATTTTATTAACACAGAGAGGGCCCCTAGAAGGAACCAAGGGTAAGAAGTTTATTGATTACAAGTCTCCTCTGTCTAGAAATTTTAATAGCCTTGCCACTTAAATTCATTCATTTTGTGGCTTACACCACTGAAATATTTTCCTGTTACAACAATGGAAGAGTTTCTGGATTTTGCTTCTCCAGTGACTTCTCACTGGAGCGGATGAACACTGTCATACAATGTGTTTGTAATTACTACATGGTTGGGGGGCTTGTTTCTTACATGTGTGTTCCAGCAATGTGGGGTGACCCAACATCTCCTCGGTCTTGAAAGAGCCTGATATACTTTCTTCTTTGGTGCTGAGAGTTTTGAAATAATCCATCAAGAGTTAGATGGAACCATAGGGACTATCATATCCAGCTTCCCACCCAGGACAGGAATTTCTACCACAGGGTATCTCAGAGATTTTTAAACTACAAATTGTGTAAGGAATGACTCTTACATAGCAACCAAGCACGTGGATATGGAGGCACATACGTTTCTGAAAAGTTTTCAAGAAATGATACTTACCCTACCACATGTAGTATATATCAATGATATAACTTTATTCTAATTTCTTCTATTATATTCTGATCAGTTGTAGATGATATAAAATATATGACACAAAATATGTCAGTGCTGGTTGGGTACCCACTAAATTGATTTCATGTCTCACTAAGATGCTGCAATCTGCAGTTTAAAAACACAGGACTACTGACAGAATTACTGGCAGATGTTTGATCATCCAGTCCTCATTTAAACAATTCCAACCTTGAGTGATTGAATACCTTTAGAGCAATATTCACATGTGTAATGCTACAATACTCTTCACAGCTGGCTTTAATTGTGCCTACTTACGTCATTCACTGGTCTAGGCAGTCTGTGCCTTCTAGTCAGGTTTGGACCTGGGTGTGCCTAAATCTCATGATGTGAAGAAATGTGCAACCAACAAAACTGGCAACATTCTCCAACACAATAAGAATGCTCCCTCATTCTACGGAACTTCAGGATCCTTGCCTGAAACTCCATTTTTCTAATATGGATATCCCCTCAATTAAGTGGCCAATCTGATTAAATAAATGTTAAGGATGTTGATGAGATGGCCAAATGTCCAACTACATTATTAATTTAGTCACATTATTATATGTGTGTATACATATATATGTATATATATAACACATTATATGTTATAATATTAGATAATATAAGCAATATCATATAAAATGATATGCTGGTTAATTTTTTTTTTTTACTATCACATTTCATGAAACAACTCTATTCAATTCTCCACACACTTCTTTACGGTTGATTTTTGGTCATGTATAGATCCACTTTGGAAGTCATCTGAGAAAGATGTCTAGAACACTTTGACTTCATTCCTATCTCAGTTACTGGGGACTCAAAGGTTTTTGGATACATGATACTGTCATTGTAAATTTTATTCTAAGCAAAGAATACCCGTTTGCATAGATTCCTTTAATTCATCATGTATGATATTTACATGGTAACCACTTATGAAGATTTTTTATAACAACTTTATTGAGATACAGTTCACATATGATAGAATTCATACATTTAAAATTCACCATTCAGTGGTTTTAGTATATTCACAGGGTTGTGAAACTGTGATCATAGTCAACATTAGCACATTTTCCTCATCCCAAAGGGAAGCTCCATACCCAGTAGCTGTCAATTTACAATCCTCCCCAAGCCCCCAGCCCTAGATAAGCAACAGTGTGCTTTCTCCCTCTGGATTCATCTATTTTGGATATTTCATATACATGTAATTATACAATATGCTTCTTTGTGACTAGCTTCATTCATTTAGATTATGTCTTCAAGATTCATCCATTGGTCTTTCTTCTAATTCAAATGTATTTTATTTTATTTTTTTTAAATTTATTTATTTTTTCAGCGTAACAGTATTCATTGTTTTTGCACAGCACCCAGTGCTCCATGCAAAACGTGCCCTCCCTATTACCCACCACCTGTTCCCCCAACCTCCCACCCCACCCCTTCAAAACCCTCAGGTTGTTTTTCAGAGTCCATAGTCTCTTATGGTTCGCCTCCCCCTCCAATTTTTTTTTTTTTTATAAACATATAATGTATTTTTATCCCCAGGGGTTTAAAAGTAATCTTTAATGGGATTGTTTGACTTGTGCTTCCATCTGGAAAATCATACCTCCTCCCCGGAAATAATGACTAAATCTGTCAAATTCCTCTTCCTTTTAAAAATCCAGTGCTTTCAGGTGATCTCCATCATTTTGAAAATGAGCATTAATTGAGTACACGGCATGTTAATGTATCTTAACAAATAGTTCTGCTTTGTTCCAGATAAAGTAAAGAGAAGGAGTCCTATAAGATGAGAGACCCTGTAAACCCTTGAAAATAGAGCTTCCTTTGTTCTGAGGAGTAATTTGGGGCACTGTGCTTGGCATTCTATTTTTTCTGGTTTCATCTTCATAACACCCTATGAAGTAGTAAATATTTTCTTCATTTTATAAATAAGGAAGCCAAGATTTTGGTTTGAGAAGTGAGTAGAGGAGCCTTCAGTTCCCCCTGCCTGACCATTTCTGTGTATCATTTCTGATCTGCATGTCAGCCTCCTTGTACACAAGGTTCAGTTCCATTCACTGTCAAGTCCAGTTGAGAGTTCCATCTCTCCAAACATTGGGCTCCATGACATTCAAGTACCCTGTGGCACAGTTAGCCTTGTTACGTATCCTGTGTGCTCTGCTACACTTCTGAGTCTTCCCTGTAGTTAGGACATAGCCACATGGCTTGGTTGTGAATGAAAATGTCACTTCTAGGCAGAAGCAGTGTCCAAACACTCCCTTTTGTTGTTGTTGTTGAGAGGTCCTGAAGTCACATACTAAGGTATCTTAATCATAACATGATGGTGATTCCATAAAAATGGGTTCTTGAAAGTCTCTGGGAAAAAAAATCTCCCTCCAAGCTGTATAAGACATGTGCCACGAGCAAGAAATGAACTAGTGTGTGTGTGACTTCATAGTTAATCTGCTGCCAAGGCATAATCTATCCTATCTTGACTCATCCATATATTAGACATTTTTCTCTGAGTTCAACCAATGTTTATTGAGAACCTGTTTGTGGCATAATAATATGGAAGACATCATTGCTGTTGGAATCTTTGAGTGAGTCCCCCCAAAATAGCCTCCACTTCCCCTAGCTGGGCTCTGAACCAAATGAGAAATAATTATGAGTTATTAGACAGAGGCCAATATATGACTAAAAAAACCTGACAAAAAATGTTATTGGAAAATCAAGAAAAAAAATACCTTCATAGAATGACCTTCCAGGATGAGGAAGACTGATTCCTCCAATCACAAGGGTGTTTTTTGGCATGGAGAGACAAATAAATGCTCACTTCCACTCATTGCAAATGCTCTCTTACAAGAAACCAAAGAAGATGGAGCTAAACTACAAATGCCCAAATTTTCCTTCTAAACTCTCCAATCAGAAAAATCATTCTGTTTTCCCTGGGAAGGGAAGAATAGAAGTACTATCTTAGTAGTTCCCTCCATATGGAAGGAAATATCAAGAATGATGAAGAAACTTTCTCCCGAACAGTAGAATTCCTCTGAACACTTAGTTCAATGCCTGATACATATTACGCTCTCAGTAAATGACAACTGTTGTTGCTGGTACAGATGCTGTTGTTTGCAAGACACTATGCCAGGTGCTGGGACTACGTGTTTGAAGGATACAGACCTTACTCTTTAGATGCTATATCCTGGAGAGGGAAAGAGATAGTACTATGGACTGAATATTTGTGTCCTCCTTCCCTCCCATTCATATTTTGAAATCCTAGTTCCCAATGTGATGGTATTTGGAGATGAGGCCTTTGGGATATAATTAGGTCATGAGGGTAGAACTCTTCCTGATGGAATTACTCTAATAAGAAGAAATAGGAAAGGGTTTGCTTCTCTTCTCTTTCAGTCATGGGAGGACACAGCAAGGTCAGACTGACTGCTAACCAGGAAGAGGGTTCTCATGAGACACTGGATTGGCTGGCACCTTGATCTTGAACTTCCAGACTCCAGAACCGTGAGAAATAAGTCTGTTTAAGGTGCTTGGTTTGTGGTATCAGTTATATCAGCCTAAACTAAGTAAGACTGATAGGTAAAGAGAAACCAAATACAGGTAAGTATACAAGAAACCATGGGAGTTGAAAGAGGGGCATTTGAGGCTGGCTAGATGACCAAATATTGCCTAAGTTGTGTCTTTATGAATCAGTAAGATATTGATAAAGAAGGGGGAGAAACCATATACTAGGAAAAGGGAAACATATAAGAAAAATATTTAGGAAGTTTAAAATAGCTCGATCTTTTGGAGGTACTCCATTGGTCATAGAACACAGGGTGACTATTAGGGGTAAGAAGGGTCTGAGTATGTTGAAAGATGAGGCTTGGAGAACGAGTTGGGACCAAGTCTTGAAGACCTTTGGTGGATTTTAAATAAGGGTGTGACATGGTTAAATTTCTCCTTTGGCATACCAAAGAACAAAATATATTCAAGAAGAGATGACATTTAATAGGAGTTAATGTGTGTATCAGGAGGAGAAGTTAAATATTTAGATAAAATTTGGAGTTCAAAGTTGTACAGATGTGGTTTACAGCCATTGGACCAGATGAGCTCATTTAGGGATAATATAGATAGAGAAGGGAGGAGGCTTTGGAAATGCCCTGGAGCATTTCAAGCGATTGGGACGAAAGCAGCAAAGAACACTGAAAAGACACAGTTAATTCTAGTAGGAAGAACTGGAGCACATGGTTCCCAGAATAAACTGGTGTTTTATGCTAAGGGAGGGTCAGCTCCCCTGAATGCTCCTGTGAAGCCAAGTGCCACAGGAGGGAAATAAGGCCAGTGAATTTAGGAACACAGAGGTCACTGCTAGGTTTGATGAGTGCTTGTCTCAGTGATGGTGGGAAAACAAGTCTGATCACAAGGCTAAGGAAAGGGATCAGGGGTAAGAGATGACCACAACTGAAAGATTGTATATATATATATATATATATATATATATATATATATATATATATAGTGGAGTTTGGCTGTGAAGATGACCAGATAAATGAGCAGCTGATAGAAGAAGAAAGCAGACTAGAAAGATTATTTTATCTTTAAAATTGGTAGATATTTGGGGGGATATCTGGGTCAGTCAGTTAAGAGTCCAACTTTTATTTTGGCTCAGGTCATGATCTCAGTGTTGTGAGATCGAGCCCTGTGTCTGGCTCTGCACCAGGTGTGGAGCTGGCTTGAGATTCTCTCTCTCTCTCCTTCCCTCCTCTCTCCTTCTCTCTCACCTTCTTTAAAAAAAAAAATGGTACATACCTGGGATATTTTTGTCCATAGTAGCTCTCCATGGATATTTGTTGAATTAGAATAGACTTTTAAAAATAAATTGAGAAGGGGACAAAACACACACACACACACACACACACACACACACACACACACACACACCAGAACAGCTCAGGATAAAATAGCAGATGGGGAAAAGATGATGAAAGCCCATTTGGTTTCTCCATCTCAGATTAACTCTCCATAAAAAATGACTTTGGCTCCTTAAGGCTCTGCCATTGAAGTTGGAAGACACAGTGGAGAAAAAAGTGATATACCTGTAGATGACAGAGAATAACAATAACAATGAAGAAGAAGATGATGATGATGGTGATGATGATGGCAATAGTAGCTATACTTACTGAGCATATACTGAATGCCAGCTTGCAGTGTAAGCACTTAATATGCCTTATTTCACCTGTTCCTCACAACAAGACTTGCAAGGTGGGTACTACTCTGACTCCTCTTTCCAGGTGAGGTGATAGAAGCTTGGATTTGGAAAGCAACTTGCTGAAGACCACATAACTAATAATAACTGGTTAAGTCAGCATTGAAGCCCCAGTGTATTTAATTCCAGATCGTCTCACTCTTACTTTGTGGGAGATATGGTGTTAGAAAGAACTGGTCAAAAAGACTCTCCCTAATGGGATTCATTTTTCACAAGACAAATGAAAAGGAGATTCCACAAGGTGAACAAGCAGAGCCTTGAAAAGCTTTGGCTTTTCAAAAGCAAAGCTTTGGCAAATTTGCTTCCATCTTCCCAGGCCAGCAACCTCTGATTTATTTATTTATTAATTATATATTTTTTAGGGTAGAGGAACATATACCACTGGGCATTACTCTTCTTGACAGCAGGAGATTACATGCTGAACCTGACTGAGTTTCTGTCAGGGAGAATTTATTGCAATTTCAAAGATGGTTCTTAAAAGAGATGGCTGTTTTGCATTTTTTATACAGGTCCTACAAATATGTCAGGTTTGATCTTCTACAAAATCACCTTGTATAAACTTTCTGCTTCTCTTCCCCATCTCCTGAGTCCCAGCTCCCCAGAGTCTTTGCATGCAGTGGCTGTTGCCAAACTTCCCTCAAGACAGCCCCACTTCTGGTGGCCTTGACCCACATTTTGTAGATCTCCTGCTTTTTTTCTGCAAAGTCAAATCCCTACTGTCCTTAAAGCACAACCTGGAACGCTCCCTCTCCACAAATTCTTGTCAAGTGCCTGGCTGGGGATCCCGAACAGGCTCTGAAATCACAGTGACCTATCCATCAGTCACCCTAGGGAAATGAAAGCCAAGATGTAATGATTGTGATAATACAGCAATAAAAATGACAAGAGGTCCTGTTGGTTGAGAAGTTATTACTTATTATGAGCTGGAAAATGGGCTAAGTGTTTTGCATGTTTTGCCTTCAAAATAACACCTCATTTACCATCATGCCCCCATTATGACAGTTTGTGTCACATTGATGTGATTCCTGGGAAGCAGCTTTTCTCAAAGTGTCCTGGATGTATCTGAGAGGTGCAAGTTGACTTGCACACTCAGAGACATGAATCTTGGGTTCTTCTGCTCCTAGCTTCCTATTGTGTCGCGATGCTGCTTTCTTTGCTTCTAACTGCTGATGGGATGGCCTGTCCTCTGGAAACAGTGCTTGCTAGTAGGTATTACTCTTTCCACCATCTTGACCTCAGAGAACATTGGCATTGTTCTTCCTTTCATTACTCCACCTGAGGCACAGGACAAACAACTAGGATTAGGTAGTGGAACAGGACTGCACTGAAATTTCAGAGATAGTGGAAGGGCTGTGCATGGAGGGCAGGGAGAGGTTATCACTTTTAACTCTTCCCAACTGGCTCATTCTTCCCCTAGAGTCTCTTCTCAAGTCACTTCCTTTCCTGTCTGGTGGCCTAGCCTCCACATACCTGACCTCCACAAACATGCCAGCATATTTGCACTTCAGGTTATGGACCAAATCAATCCTTGCCTAGTCTGAGACTGTGCCTGGACCTGTCTCTCTTGTCAGTATCTGTATCTTCCCAGGACTAGTAACAGCAAGAACCTCAGGGGATAGTCTGGCCCAATGCCTCAGAAGAGATAATCCTATGAGAGTCTAACATCAGCACATCACTGAAAGACATAGTTCTTTGGTGGAAAAATAACACCAGAGTGTTGGTGATGGAACAATATCTTTCTTCCTTGAAGGAGAGAGCTCCATTAGAGTGATTTCTAGGCTTTCACTGTAGAGAGATCTCCAAGGACGGAGCAGTGACTTACCTGATTTGTGTGCTTGGAGATGGAGCTCAGTCTGTCTTTCACTGTCTTACTCTGTTTCTGCTTCTTTGAAGAAGCAAATATTCAGAAACCAGTCTTCATAGGGAGAACCCTGAAGTTGGTAAGCCCAGCCAGGGTCTGTGTGGTAATAAGTTTGTCTCACTCAAGGGTACAAATAATAAACATATTATTTTTATTTCTATTTATTTGATTGCTAAGATTTTCTAATGATTGGTTTCTGAACTCAAAAAAAAAAAAAAAAAAAGGTAAAACGTGTAGTGCTTTTAGTTTCTTGACCTAAACCTACATGTTGGAGAACTACCAGTAGCCCAAGGTTGGTGGATTCCATGTTAGTGGAATTGCATCCATGATCATGTACCTTGTGTCTGTCACTTGTCACAGGTATGGAGAAGAGCTCAGTAGAGTCCTTTGCTCAGAAAATACAGTACCAAAAAAAAAAAAAAAAGAAAATACAGTACCTGATTCAAAAAGGTCTTCCATTATGCTTCTGTAGCATTTAAACAAAATAAGTTGTCTCCATTTCACAGCAAGCCCAAAGGCTATGTCGGTATGATCTTCCTATTACACATAATACATCATCTCTAGCCTCTCTCTGCTTAGAACCCCTTTGTGGCTCATCATCTTCTACACTGGTGTCATCACAGCCTGAGCTGTATGGTCTCTGTAGCAGTTATTCAACTTTGCCATTGTTGTGCAACAGCAGCCATAGATAAATACATAAAGGAATGGGTGTGGCTGAGTTCCAATAAAACTTTATTTACAAACTAAGCAGAAAGTCAGATTTGGCTCACAACTACAGTATATCAACCCCTGTTGTACATTACTAGGTCAGAGCATCTCAGCTTAGCATTTAAAGCCCCATAATTAGCTCCTACCTAACTCTTCAGCTTCATATACTGTCACTGCAAATTTTTGCCTTCCCTGACCTTCCATTTAGAATCCAAAGATACCCACATCTGGTTGTAAAAACCCCACCCCCATCCCCCACTCCTTACATACATAGACACACATGCACATACACACTCATAAACATAAACACTCTGCTGTTTCACGATTCTGTGATTTTACTCACTGTTTCCTCTTCCTGAAAGGAATCTCTACTCTCTTCATCTGGCTCCATTATACTTATTCTTGAGAACTCAATTCTAAGATAACTCCCTCCTCTGGAAGCCTTCTCTGAATCACCTGCGACTGGATTGGGTACCTGTCCTCTTTACTTCCATATATTTAATGAAATCAGACATTTTTCACTTCTGAGTCTGTCTTCCCTAGTCATCCATGGAGCTGGAGACTCAGTCTCATGATATCAACATGCCTGGGTCATCTCACAGTATCCAGCATGGATCATCGGCTGAATTTGTGCAGGACTGAAGCAGTGAAGTCAGAGTAATCTAGAGAAAATGGGGCAGGTTATTATGTATGTATTATAAATGGGACATCCTGGTATAGGCTGAACTGACAGGTTTATAAACACTGGAGAAGTATAGAAAAGGCAAGGGTTGAGGACAGTAGTATGGCATGGGAATATTGGTCTATTAATAATGGCATTTGAGAAATGGATTGACAAATTTGGTATTCTTTACTTTCTGCCTGAGTCCAAAAGTAAAAAGCATAACTTCCATGTTCTAGAATTCATAATGCAGTTGACAGTCAAGATTAAAGGAAGTGAAATAATCAGAGAACCTTGAAAAAAATAGCACATTATTTAATGTTGGATTATATGGTACAGTGTAACTTTGGGGAAGAGAATGATCAACAGAAGCTAGAATAGTTTTTTAAAAGGCTTCTGATGGTGGTGTTAGAGAAAGAATACCAAAAATATAATGAAATTTATAACCTTTATTTTTTTACTTAAAAACTTTTTGTTAATGTAACATATACACCCCCCAAATTAAACATATTGCAAGTGCATAGCTCTCCAAATTTTTATAAACTGAACACATCTCTGTAATTAAACCTTGGATTAAGAAAAGGAATATTACCAGCATCTCAGAAACCCCCTTTATCCCTTTCCAGTCATTACCTACCCCCAAGGAAACAACTACCCTGACTTCTAACAGCAGAGGTTAGTTTTGGCTATTTAGGTAAATGGAATAATACAGTGTGTATTCTTGTTTCTGGTTTCTTTTGCTCAACATTACATTTTGAAATTCATCCAAGTTATGTTTAGCAGTAATGTGTTCATTCTCATTGTTGTTTAGAATTCCATTGTATAAATATGCCACATTTATTTATCTATTCTTCAGTTGATAGATATTTGGGTGATTTCCAGTTTTAGGCTCCTTTAGAAAGTGTTGCTTTATTGGACAAGTCTTTTGAGAGAAACATATATGCATTTCTGTTGAGTATACTCCTAAGAAATTACTTCATCATAAATTATACATATGTTCAGTTTTCATAGATCATGCCAAATCATTTTTCCAAAATGCTCTACCACTATTCTACTGTCTGTTGTGTATGGAATCTCAGTTGCTCCCGAACCTTTTCAACGCTTGGCTTCCTTGGTGTCTTTAACGTCAGCCATTCTGGTATGTGTGTAGGAGTATCTCTTTGTGGTTTTAATTTGTATTTCTTTGAGGACTAATAAAGTTGAGTACATTTTCATATATTTATCAACTATTTGTAAAGCCCTTTTAGTCAAAATATCTTTTTTTTCTGTTGGTTTGTCTTTTTGCTCATGGATTTATAGGAGTTCTTTATATATGTTAGGCATATGTCCTTTGTCAGATATATGAATTGCAATCTTGCTTGCCACTTCATTCTCTCAATAGTGTGCTTAATGAATGAAATAAACTCTCACAGTTTCTGCTTTATCCTTGGACTTTGGATTCTTACCACTTCCTGGCTCATAGACTCACTGAACAGGAAGAGAAAGGATTCCCATTAAGTATGGAGAGATCTTGAAAACTAAAAAAAAGAAAACTTAGAGATCACCCAACTCAAAGCCCCCAGTTTTTCCTTTGGGAAACCACAAGTTAGGGAGGATGAGTGACTTGATCCATGTTACAGTCCCAGTGAGCAGCAAGTCAGAATTAGGGTCCAGGGCTCTTGTGCAGATTAGTCACTCATCAGCTTGGGGTGGTGGGAACCAAGTGAGTGTCTGTGGGAAGTGACAGCACAGTTGTTAACTTGCATCTTCATTAGTGGGTGAGAGTTTCTTCAGCCCAGGGCTGGAAGACTGAGAGACAGAGCCTTTGGGATCCAGCTCCCCTTGCCCCCTGAGCAGGAGCAGCGGTACTCTTGAAAAACTCTTGCTATGCCTTGCTAAGTCCTATCAGGCTGTTCACAGTCAGACAGCTATGTCCCCATTCCAAAAATAGTGGGGAGTTGTTGATAATACTGACAAAATCTTGGGACAAGAAAAGGAGATAGTGGGTTTAAGTCTACCACAGTTTTACTCTAGTAAGTCATTGTTCTCTAGCAGAAACCCTGGTTATCCAAAGTGGTTGGAAAATTATAAAGTCAAAGCAACAATTTATCTCATCTTAAGGAGCCGATGAAATCTCTTGTCAAGGCCACATCCCTCACTGGCCAGGGCCAAGTGTACCTGCTGAGTCAGCACTCTGCTTTTGGGAGGGGCAAGTGGAGGGACAGGCAGACCGCCTGGCCAGTGTTGTGGAGGATTCCTACAGAAACAGAGCAGCCAGGAGTCTCCCTCCAGTGGAGTGGATGTTAGCAAAGCCCCCTCATTCTCCCACCCTCTACTACTGCCTACATGCTCTGCCCATTACTGTGGTGCCCTCTGGAGACATTTTGACCCCTCCTTCACTAGTCAGACTGTGCTTTTAAAAACCTGCTCTGATCAGGATTGCACCCCTACTTGTAATCAGCATTATTTATTTACATATGTACAAGAGGATGGAAGCATACACCAAGTGTGTATCTCTGGGTGGTATTGCTATGAATGATTTCTGTTTTTCAAACTGAGTTTTCCAGTGCTTCTCTTAGGTTGAACCATATGAAAATTCCCTAGATTTGCTGGTCAAACTGACTGAATACTAGTAAGTTTCAAATGGCTTGGCCTCACATAACAAGCATTATTGTGGACTTTTAAAAATAATAAAGACTTTTGGGATGACTGGGTGGCTCAGTTGGTTAAACATCTGCCTTTGGCTCAGGTTATGATCCCAGGATCCATGGATCGACTCGCAGCTTTGGGCTCCTTGCTCAGCGGGGAGCCTGCTTCTCCCTCTGCCTGATGCTCCCCCTGCTTGTGCTCTCTTTCTCTCATAAATCAATAAATAAAATCTTATAAAAAATGAAGACTTATAGGGGCGCCTGGGTGACTCAGTGGATTAAGCCGCTGCCTTCGGCTCGGGTCGTGATCTCAGGGTCCTGGGATCGAGCCCCGCATCAGGCTCTCTGCTCCGCAGGGAGCCTGCTTCCTCCTCTCTCTCTGCCTGCCTCTCTGCCTACTTGTGACCTCTCTCTCTGTCAAATAAATAATAAAAAATAAAAAAAATAAAAAAAAATGAAGACTTATAAAATACTGGTTTTTGTTTTTTGTTTTTTTTTTAAGATAGAGAGAGAGGGAGCACAAGCAGGGATGGGGGTCAGAGGGAGAGGGAGAAAGAATCTTAAGCAGGCTCCACAATTTGGACAGAGCTCAACAGATGCTTAATCTCACAGCCCTGAGATCATGATCTGAGCTGAGATCAAGAGTCAGAAACCTGACTGAGCCACCTAGGAGGGTCCAAAAAACCATTCTTTTTAAAAAATTAACATATAATGTATTATTTGTTTTAGGGATACAGGTCTGTGATTCATCAGTCTTGCACAATTCACAGTGCTCACCATAACACATAACACATAACACCATAACACATCCCCACATAACACATACCATAACACATAACACATAACACTATCACCCAGCCATCCCATCCCTCTCACACCCCTCCATTCCAGCAACCCTATTTGCTTCCTGAGATTAAGAGTCTCTTATGGTCTTCCATCTTTTTGTGTCTTCTTCAGTTTCTTTCATGAGTGTTCTGTAGTTCCTCAAGTACAGATCCTTTACCTCTTTGGTTAGGTTTATTCCCAGGTATCTTATGGTTCTTGGTGCTATAGTAAATGGAA